>NW_017307691.1:107484-127689 GCF_000935625.1 Nanorana parkeri
GTTAAACCTTATAATTATTTATATGGTTTATATAGTTGTACCTATTATTTTTATGGTACTGTGCCTTTAAGAGCTGTATGGAAATTAGAAACAAATTTATTCATGTATAAGTTCCAGCCCCTTCACACGTACTTGTACCTCTACGATTAAGTCCTGTTCAAGTGCAAAACAAAACATGAGGAATCAGGTGGGCAATCACTTCAGATCGGTCATTCACTCGGCTGCCCTCGGCAGCTTCGTGAATAGACCCCTTAAAGTGCCAGTTGTCCCTAGTAATGAGTAATTGTACCCTTCTGTTTATCAAGTGAATCCAAACCTTCAAACTAAAGATTAAAGGCTAAATGTAAACTGGGAAATTGGGTGCTTTAGCCTGTCCAATGCTGTATACTCCCCTATTCTTCCAACCCTTCCAGAGCACAGGTCCCCACACCCTCCTGCACTGAATTGTCCAGTAGTGAATTGTTGATTATAATGAAGATAGAGCACAACCTCATGGGTTCACTGCACCAACATGAAAAAGAAACCCTTATTTGGTTTTAGGTATAGTATTTGGTTTTAGCTACATTCAGACATTGATGTCATGATAATGCAGAGCC
This sequence comes from Nanorana parkeri, assembly GCF_000935625.1. Lineage (NCBI taxonomy): Eukaryota > Metazoa > Chordata > Amphibia > Anura > Dicroglossidae > Nanorana > Nanorana parkeri. The sequence continues at coordinate 108,081 of NW_017307691.1, forward strand.
ACTATAAGGCTGTGGAACATGCAAATTATTTAATAATTCATTAAATATATTGAGAATTAAGGGGAAGGGGCACCTCAATAATTTTGTGTATGGGATCTCATCCCACATTGGTAATGCCTTGTTGGAAGAATACATGTCTAGGGGAGGGGGCAATCAAAAATACATTTTAATTGCTATTGCAACCGCTTCTCCTGAAAATGGGAGGCCAGCAGCCAATAGCCACCCTTCCTCCCTCCATAAGTACAAATGTCAGACCATGCCACTTGCCACATGCCTTATAGCATTCTAAATCCTCTGTTTTATTCCCCTCCAATTATTATGCAAGTGTTTCAATGCTTGACATGCTAAATAAAACAAAGACACATATTTCACCTCTTTTCTCTTTTTTAATAGAACATTTATTTATTCTTATGAAGACTACTAGACATTGCTTGTGGGAGTGGGAGGGACTGCATAGGGCAGTGGTGGAGCTAGCCCAAGCTATTTACGGATAAGACTATTAACAGCACCAACATCCAATAAGCTACAATGACAATGGTGACAATGCTACAGCGATTTACCATTAAGATCATTGTCACCCTACCAAAGGAAGTGCCTATCCAATTATTCTGCTGTTCCAGATAGTAGTTAGAAAAACAGAGAGTCTTGTCTTACTGGCATGAGCAACCTACATAGAAATATAATTAGGGATGCACCGATACTTTTCGAGTACCAATACCGATACTTGGCATTTTCATGAGAACTTGCAGGGTTGCAGCGGTTGCAGCTGGGACCTAGCTCTGGCGCTCCACCACTGTCCTGAAATCATTAGTCTGTATTGTTTTAGAAAAACTGTCACATGACAATAAACAAAAATGTATCAGTACTTGTAAGTACTTGGACAAGTACTCGCAAAACTGGTACCGGTGCATCCCTTTATTTATATTTATAAAAAGAAAACCATACATTAAAACAGAGATGTACAAATCCCAGGAGCTCCGTGTGCTCCTTACAAATGACAGCTGCCTCCTAACTTTTGAATTTTTCTCTAGTCTAGTCTTGGAGCTTGAAAAGTATCTGTACTTGTAATTGTACCGAGTACTGTACTTGGTATCGGTGCATCCCTAAATATAATAACATAAAAATACAGAAGAGAGATGGCAGAAAAAGAACAAATGCTCAATTTTGTGGAGTATAGATGTATGCTTGTCTCAAGTATGTTTAAATTCACTTACTGTTAATGGACATACTACCCCTGTTCAAAGTCTGTTCCAAGCATCAACTACTCTTTCAATAAAATAATTTTCTGAAGTTAGTTTTGAACTTTCCTCCAGCTAGTCTGAGGTCATTTTCCCCTTGTTATTGATCTTAGCGTCATATTGAAAATAGTGTTCTCTTGAACCCTATTTACAACCTTATTGTATTTAAAGGTTTCAGTCATGTCCCCCCTTTCCCTTCTTTCCTCAAGACTGTACATTAAAAGGTTCCTGCAGTCTCCCCCGTTATGTTTTATCTTTTAGACCTGTAACCATGGTGTTGCCCATCTCTGGCAATCATATACTTGTTCTATCTATCAATATCTTTATGTAAGTGATGTCTCCAGAACCAGACACAGTATTCTAAATGAGGTCTGACTAAAGATCTAAACAGGGCAATCAGGACCTCCTTCGCATTGCTAGTGATCCCTCTAGAGATAACAAACAATCTATATAGCACAATCAGGACCTCTTCCTCCTGCTGGTGATCCCTCTAGAGATAACTAATGATCCATAAAGCACAATCAAGACCTCTTTCTCCTGCTGATTATCCCTATAGTGATAAATAAAGATCTATATAGGGCAATCAGGACCTTCTTTCTTCTGCTGGTGATCCCTCTAGTGATGCACCCCGGATTTCTATTTGTTTTCCCCACTCACAGGCCATGTTGTTTCCTTTTTTGCAATCATATGAAATAAGCACCTCCCGATCTTTTTTCCTCTGTAGTTCTGGCTAATACTGTACCCCAATATTGTACACTACATTATTTAAATAATGTATTAACTGGCCATAGTTCTACCTTGAACCTCTTTTTTTACTTTTTTTAATAAGTAAGCACTACAAGTTAGAAAGTTCAATTTGCAAATCGCAGCTGAAATATTATGAGCACAAGATCACGCTGTTCCATAAAAAATTCTTGCATTTTTTATTTTCTCCATAGGCATACAGTACTTCCTGCTATACGTCAATTCACTGAACTGGAGTAAGTAATATTATATTTTACACACAGCTTCAACATTCTTTCTCATGTCTGTTCAGTTTTTGCTGAGCTGGTACAATTTATTTCCTTCCTACTCTAAGTGGTTGACTAAAAACTGAGCTATATAACGTCAGCTTGGATTCAATGTGCTGAAACTGTAGGCAATGTTTACTAAATTAGCGTTACAATCAGCTATGGATAACCTGCCTATGAACATATGCCAAAGGCAGCAATCTAGCACTAAAATGGGCAGCAAGCTGTGAGCCTAAACTTTTATCATCATCGCTATAAATCATGATGAAAGCTATTGACTTCCTCCTGTGGACCTCATACCGCCTTGAGAAAAAAGTTTTAAATATTTAGAATATAGCAAAGACAGTGTGAGATCACACAATTATATTGAATTTGATTACGGGCATGCTGTACATTCGGGGCGGATTAATTGATGTACAATAAAAATCAGAACAATAACAGAAAGATTTATGTGACTTTCAACTCCAAGTAGTGAGTGATATAATGTATGTGGGCACAGGACGTAGGAGTCTGAGAAAGAAAATGCACAGCTAAGTTTACTTCTTAAAACAAAATTGAAATATGCTTGATAAACATTTTTGGCATCAAATTATAGCTTTTTAATTGTGCTGATTGAAATGAGAAAAAAAACCTCTTAAAGATATTTGATATATCGTAAACTGTCTGCGTGTGAGAATATAATTTTTACTGTGATATGTTGGGAGCCTTATTTTTAGGCTTAAAACTTTGTCCTACTGATGTATTCTATAAAGTAGTTTGGTGTTATTATCAGAGTGATAAGTGTAGGGTAATGGGTAAAGAGTGGAAGCACAGCCAAAACTCTTTTTTTTAGTTTTAGATAGGTTTATGATCTTCCATTAATTCCAGCCTTGTTAGGGAACATCCTCTCAAAACTGTCTTTTAACTTTGCTCTTTTGTTGTCAATCTGTTATATGTGCCACTGATAGAGACTGCACGCAGTCATACCGACACACATACACAAACAAGGTCCACCATTGCCATTAGAAGAAATTCAGTTAATGAGGCTAAAGCAAGTGAATGTAGGCAAAAGGTGGCTGATATAGGCTGGAGGAGATAAGCACCAATGAAATGAAAAAAGGCTGAAAACAATATATACGATATACAGTACATTGCTTTAGCAAACTAAACATCATCCATGGATGGTTTAGATGTATTTTAAGGTAATGGCTATTTCCTGTTGACCTTTTAGGATTTAACATTGCTATATTGAGGCACGTTAAATTGTTTCTTTGGGTAGAATTTGTTTGGCACTGAAAGTTTCTGATGCCTAATGTTTTCAATTAAAATTGCCAAAATTCACTGTATCATCATTATTTTTGCCTCCTAATTAATTTCCCTAAGGCTAAAACAGGCTTAGATAACTCTAAAAATGTAACATGTAAACCAGGCAGTGGATCAAAAATTAAAAACACATATATTTTCTAAAAAGCATGTAGTAAATATTGAATGCACACAACGTAGCTACACAGCAAAATGTATTCTATATGTAGGAGGTTGGTTAATATGGTCCAGTGCCTTTTCTCTACTTTTGTTACCATCGGCATTATTCAATTAACTGTTATAATTCAATGTTTTTTATGTCTGCCTACCTCTGGGCTATTTATTGTATACCCTAAATATTGTTACCATCCTTCATGCGTCCACCTCCTGGCTCCTGAACCTCCCATTATATACACAAGACAGGAGTCTTCATACATGTTCCCACCTCTGTTTGTGGAGCCTAACCCACTCTGACTTCTTCTTTATCCACCACCACTGTGTTTAGCACCTCTATCCAACTTAATCTATTCAGTGATTGCACCACTAAATGCCATATGCACCCCACCAAGCACTATCCTTTATTTTTTTTACAGATTATAAATGGTACATATATAATTGAGTCATTTTCTTTTCTTTATCTCAGTATGCCAGTTGCCTGGCAGCAATAGAAAGAGCAGAGCTGATAGCAAACAGTGGATTATAAAAGACAGAAGGCAAGTACATGCAATGGTTGGTTGAATGCTATCAGCTCTGCTCTTTCTATTGCTGCCAGGCACACATATCTGCCAACAGGAAGAGCACAATGGAACCACCCCTGTTGTTTTAGAGAGTCTCTCATTATCACCAAACAAACTTTAGTAAATAGGATATACACCATACTGACAGTCCTGTCATTGTTTTGATCTTATTCTTTGAATTGCTTCTTCATTCCATTGCAGGTTTTTCCCATGTGCTTTGCTCCCTCCAATGCTACACTTGTCCATGTCAATCTGGTCCTACCTCTAGCTCAACCGCTGTGAGGGTTCCAGTCTAAGTTGCCTTTGCAGTTGAGTCATCTTCTTCTAAAAATATGGCTAAACCATCCATATTTCCACTGTTGAATCGTTCTATACCTCTGTAGTTCTTCTAAATAAGCAACAGTTTATAAAAACTGGTAGTGTGTGATCTGTAGGCTTTGTTGCTTCCTACGTTAAACACCCATGTAGTAAAACTGATTTCACATTGCTTTTGCATATGCATGACTTAAAGTAAATCTAAACACATTTACCAAAATCTCATATAAGATTTAATATGTTTTTGTCATTTCAAAAGTTGTTTTCAATCTTTTAAAATACACAGTTTTCATGAAAAGAATCCCCGGTGATCCTTTCATGAAGCTCCTTGTTCAGGCACTTCCTGTTATTACGTGACAAATGCCTTCCAGTTGTACCCCAGCTTTATCGTGCTGTAATTTGTCTCCCCCGGTGGAGACTACAAGCAGGTGTGTTGACACATTGCGTAGGCATGACACCTTTGTCACTGTCATTAAAATGATGCAGAGCAATGATGTACAAGCAATGATGATACAAGTATGTTTATAAAAAAGGATACAATAATTGAAACTGTTTTATAAAAAAGTATGATAGATATTTATATTATGAAGTGTTTAAGCAAACTCAAATTTAGCCAGTTAGAGTTAAGATATACAATATTTTAATATGTATTAAGTATATTGCTGAGAATACCAAAGGCATTTTTGTCCTTCAAGATCCTGTTTTATAAACTGAGGTTGTTTCCTCCTTCTCCATCAGTGGTGCTCAAGTTGTATTCTTTGAAGATATAGGTGGTGTTAAAGCTGAACTCTAGCAAGGAGGATTATATCATCATTGTAATTACCTTATCTAAAAATGCAGGCCTTGTGTTTTTTAAATGTTTTTTTTTTTAAATTATTTTCTCCCCATCCAACATGTCCTTGATTCCCTCTGTTTCAAGGTAGTTCTGAGAGTGAAAGGTAGTTTTGCAACCAGGTGCTGCTGTGTTCTTCCTTTTGGAGAAATGTCTACTTGACCACAACCTCCTCTGTGTAGCCTCTGGAAAGGGATGGTGATTTGCTGATGTCACGCTTCATTCTGTGGGTGGGTCTGACCTCTGCAACCCACCCAGAGCCACTGATTGGCAGCACAGCCCTGAGCAATTCCACATACCTATACTATCATGGGGAACATGGGGTCTATTCACTATGCTGCCGAGGGCAGCCGAGTGAATGACCGATCAGAAGTGAAGTGAGCCGAACACTGTTCGGCTATTCACTTCAGGCTGGTACGGCTGATTTCAGCCGCACATCGGCTGAAATCAGCCGTAGATCGGCTTGCTTCGGGTGGCTTCGGGTCGGCCGAACAAAGCCACCATTGCCAACAGACTGGTTAAACACGGAGAGTGTCCTCTGAACAAAACCAATATGGGACATGGAAACTGGGAAAAGACCCAGATTAATGCAGGTGAGCATCATGAGCTGCCACTTTGTTGAATACGGACTCTATTATGTAGGTGTGTAGCTAATGTATGTGTAATCAACATGACGGATACATGCTGGGATTTTTTGTTTAAATATTAATTATGAACATAACCTTTTCTTGTTTTTCAACCAGTCACCTTAAGGGGCCAAAAGGGGACCTTTCTGCTTTCTTTACACTGCTCGGTTTTTTTCTCTATTCTGACATACTTGCCACATAGGAAACATGTCTCATGCAACATGAGCCACATCTCCAGATCCACCACACAGCACTCGGGCAAAGTGAATATGAATTAAGGAGCTGATGACATCACAGGGACTAAAATAAGTAATTAAAAAGAAAAAGAAAGGCATTTATTTTTAAAAATATATTTTATTTTGGATGGAGAAAGGGTGAGAAGGGCCTACACAGTATGGAATCCTGGAGTTCAGCTGTATTAATTGGTCATAATAAGCATTCCCTTTATTTTCTTTATTTTGAATCACCAAATGAGCAAAACAGGATCTATTACTACATTTATCGATGGAAATTAGCCCAATATTTGTAATTGTAACAGCACTGGATTGCTCTCTTCTAAATATCTGCAATGCCTTCTTTGAAAGCAGAAAAAAACACATTAAAAATAGTTTATGAAAGCAAACATGCTTTACTCCGCTGAATTTCTCTGTTGCGAGGAAACATAAAATTGTGTTTTTGCATGTTTACAGTTTTGTCAGTGGTTGTTTACTGAAGGGGAGCCAAATTCTGTCACTGACACTTAGCCAATCATTGTCCAGAAAGTGCTTCATTATGCTCAATTAGGTACTTAGTAAGTTTTAGTCATGTTGGCAGAAAACTGGGCGCCTGCCAGAAAGTTTCTAGTCAAGCACTGAAACGCCTGCTTAGCAAATTTTACAAATTAAGTAATGTATGTAATAGCAAAGCTTCCCTTAATAATTCAGAAAGCAATGTACAAAGCTCATGAACCCCTCAACAATCAAAAATTGTTTGACTGCATAAAAGTGACCCTGTCAGGTAATACATGTATATAAAGAAAACAGATACCTGTAAATAAGAGTACTTGTGATGCCCACATCCCTCAATACTGCTTTGTTGCAGAGAACTGATACCTCAAAGTCCACTGGCCATGATCATATTTAGTCAATGATGTCACCAGCATCCTGGCCCCTTTGTTTGCATTCAGCTTTTAGCCAGGGATTTTCCTGGCCTGTAGCTGATTGGGCTTGATGGGTATGGGTCTCTAGTTTCTAGAACACTTTTGGCCACTGGCCTCCTGGTAACCAGAAGCTGTCACATTTACCAGCGATAGTAATACCACTGGCAAAGCACTTCCTCCTTGAATGAGGTTTGAATTAGAGGGTAAATAACACATTTAGTTTGCCTGGTCATGGAATGCCAAACAGGCAAAGTTCGACCTGAATTCTACTTTGGTCCGAAACCAAACCTCATCAAAAGGGTGAATCTATATAATGTAAAATGCCATCCCTCCCAGAAAAACTTGTGTTCCATTTAATAAACAATATAAGTAGGATAGTGTATTGTTGTGCATTCTGTATGCTCCACTTAAAATTGACCTTCTAATAATTTTACAAATCTGTATGAATACATTCCCGGCATGTCATAATATACAACACCAGTATCACCAAACAGTATCAAATTGAACTTTTCTGATTAAAAACAAAATCCTCATGGCAGAAGACCTGATTTTTTTCTGCTGCAGTTATGAAACACTTACGCGCCTTGTCCCTCCCCCAACCTGTGACTGGACAGTGAAAAAAAAACCTGCAGACTGATGAGCTCATCTTGGCTCTCTTCTCCTTTGAGCATACCCCTTGTTAGCATATCAGCACTGTAGCACAACTTATTGGCTCCTTGTGCAGTTTCTTCCTCGTTCGGTCTGTACAAGAACTGAAGGAGGCTGACACTAAGTCAAATTCAGGTACTTACACTTATTGCATTTAAAAAAATAAATGCAATGATGTATTAATAACAGAGCTGCCTTAAGTTATGTCTTATACAGTATATGTATGCTTAGAGATCAGCTTTAACCCCCTCCCTTCCATTTTCTGTTCCTGAATGGCTGTATGGGAATCTTAGAGGAGTGGGAGGGCGTCTTTAGACATCCTCCCCTCCCTCCGCTCGTGCACAGGGCCCAGCATGTACACGAGTGGGGAAACTGTCAGCCATGTAAACAGCCAGCGATGGCTGTTTTCATTCAAGTGATCGGGGGTCTCTAGAGACCCCCGATCACTTGTAATAGGTGTGGGTGTGCGTCATCGCAGCTGTCGGTCCCGGGATCCGCTGTGCCCGTGCGGCTTGGACTGACACCAGCACGGTGACTCTGTCACAGGGGATCAAACGGAGTTCAGTTCACAATCTCCCTTTGATCTCCTCTCTGCTCCCTGAATGCAGAAAGTGATGTATATTACATCACTTCCGCATTCAGTGTCACTCTCCTGCTACAAATGCCGATGAGAAGCTGCTGAAGCAGATCTCTGCTTCATCAGCTTTTCCGGGGGTCCCTAGGTGACATTAGGGGTCTGTCTCCATAAAGAGGACCTGTTATGTGAATTGGCTATCACATAGGGGGTTCTTAGCCCCCCTATGTGATAGCAATAAAGTTATGTGTGGAAAAAAAAGTTTAAAAAAAATGAAAGAATAAAAACAATTGAAGAAGCATATAAAAAATAGTCACAAATATATTTTTTTAAATAATACCATTTTTTTAAAGTCCTCCCCACATACACACGCAAACATGCGTCGGGTGCACCAACGTGCGAAAACGATGATTCCGCCTATTGTGCCTCAAATTTGACATATTGCTGCAAATGTTGCAGTGAGAGCAATAATTTTAGGGTCATTAATCACTGTTAGCACTAAAATGATTAGTGGTAAAAGCTTTTAAAACGTCACCTGTGGCCAATTTTAGGTGCGGTCGTTTTCTGCGATTTTGCAGGCGTGCACAATTTTAAGGCTTGACATGTTTTGTGTCTATTTACCCGACGTGACTCCGTCATTTATATTTTACCAAAAAATGGGGATGATAATAAACGTTTCATAACATTTCATAGGGAAACAGTTTTTTTTCAAAATTTAGGGTACTTTTTATATATAGTAAAAGATAAAAACCCCATGGGTGATTAAATACCACCAAAAGAAAGCGTTATATCTTCCCAAAAAATGGTATAAAATTAATTTCAGTACATGGAATAAACGTCAGTCAAAGTACCACAATGCTGAATAATGAAAAATGGCCTGTCCAGGAAGGGGGTTTAAAACCCTGGTCTTTAAGTGGTTAATAATACTTTAGTTTAGCTTCTTGCTGGAGTGATCTGCCAACCCAGAACATCAATCCTATCTACTTCCGAAGTGATGAATGTGAAGAGATAATGCATATGTTACCTTTTTTTAAGTTGAGCTATTTGAGTGCAAGCTCTTGTACCACCTTCCTCTTATCTTCACTACAGCTCTATATAGTAACAGAACACCTCGTTGAATCCTAAAATCTATATAACTTACAGCAGGGGTCAAAATGTCAAGTCCTGAGCTACTAGCCAGGACTTAGGAGTTACTCGTCACCAGTTGCCCACCTAACCCCTACCCTGCCCCGGCCTTAACTCCGCTCCTAAACACACCCTCTTAAATAATCTTAAAAATTACACTGTTAGATGTTTTATGCAAAATAAAGTTACAAAAATAAATATTAACAACTTTAACAATATTACCATAAAGGTCCCTGCTCCCACTAGTCAGGTACTGACTCAAGCCTGACTGAATTTCCACTCGCCTGCACTGCATTTCCACTCGCCAAATGCGAGCAGGCGAGTGGACATTTTGAGCCCTGACTTACAGAATCAAATCTATTAAAAGAAAAAGTATGACCTGCATCTTTTCCAACAGTGATAAATTGACAGAGCTTGTTTAAGGATTAGTTGTATGTGTAGCACAGACAGTAAAATACTGATAACAATGCTGTAATTAACATAGCATGAACCACATTCAGAAACTTCTATTCAAATTAACTGAAAAGAAGTTGTGTCTGCTTTGTGATTGCACTTGCTCATTTAAGTTTTGCAGGAAAAACTTATTTTTAAGCTTTTAGGGATATGTGTTGAACGTGTTATATACAGTTATTCCTAATTAAAATTACACGTTATATAATCATTCCACCGCCTTTACAAAACAGGCAGCGCAAAGTGTCATTATCCCTGCAATCAACAGCGATCGTTCTGTACTTTAAATGAAATCAAAGGAAACAGTTTGCTTCTGGATAAATTGTGACACCATGTACTGTATTCTCCATGCACAATAAATACTGAAAATTCAGATTCCTTTGCATGATGATTATTACTGCATCTTGTGGCCAGTGACCAGGTAGTCTGGTAAATATCTAGGCTAACATTTTGGTAATGTGTTCAAGAAACAGTTCACACAAATTCATTATTTTATGTTTGATTCCTGCTGGAGAGCTAAGCCAATTAAAGTATGTGTATACCTAAAGTTTTCTTTTAGTTTTAGATAGAGCGGGAAACAGTTAAAACATCTGCCTAGTTTTCATTGCTTGCATAATGGTAGAGGTAAGGAGCATTGGACTGCTTGGTACATTGCAATTAGTAATGGGTGGTATGAGATTATTAATATGTCCTCGGGACCCTTTTGGGTGGCTGCTGTAGATTTGTGTAAGAAGACTGCGTAATCAAACTGCTAGGCCACTGGTAGATGTCTAGAATGTTTTTTTTTTTTTTTTTTACTCAGCAAAGTGCTTTGGGTATGAAAGGGTCACCTATCACCAGAGATGGATCAAACAGAAGGTTGGGGTCTGGACTGGGCTGAGAGTCAGTGAAGCAAATAATTTGAGAACTGGCATGACACCTGCTCCAACTTAAATTCGGCATCTACCAGAGGAGTGGCTCTTTTATCCCACAATCTTCTTACAAGTTTTCATTGCTGTGTCTGTCCATGCTGGAGAGACTCACTCTCTGTATCAGGCCAGAAGGTAAGGAGAAGTCCTCAAAACTCCCAGGAGAACTGGTGTTAAGGTAAACAGATCTTACTATTGGAGTATCCAAGACATTTAAAAGTCAGGGACTGATTTAGCCAAACTACAATTAAAGTATCCTGATCACATTACCATCATGGTTGCTTCCAGAATACTTTCTCTTCAGCCTCAGGAAACGGGTTTTTATTTCAAACTGGCCCACGGGTGTGACTTTGGTAGGGACATTTAGAGTTACCCTGTATCCAGACTTATACAAATCAGCACAGATACCCTGTAAAATAAGATGATTATTTCTGCCCTTCCAGTAAGAAGTGGGTTTTCACTGTTTTGAAGAATTATGGCTGCTGGTGGTATCTATTTTTTCCAGGTTTGTCAGATGTCCCATTCCCCGCTGTGTGCTGTGGTACTCTTGACATTCCCTACATCACTACTGGGTAAAGTAGTGACTTAGCAACAGCAGGAGGAACCACACCACACAATCGGGAACCATGTATCTATCACTCCTGGAAGTGTTGGATACCATGGGCAGGTGTAGCTTTCTGGAATAGCACACAGGCTCGTTTAGTGCAACTGTGAATAGTACATTGTATGCCTGGGTAATAATTGTGTGCCTGCAGTATTGTTCAATTAAAACCCTAAATCGATACCATTCTCTTACATCCCTATGTGCAGGCAATCTCAAATAGTAAGGGAGACAAACTGGCAAAAAAAAAGAATCCTTCAAAATAAGATCCCTACTGCACATCTTACATACTCCCCCATATTTACTCTTTCGCTTCCCACAGTATCTAAATACTGCAGCTGCATCAAAATAGAAATTAAGGTAACTGGCTGCTAAAATGTATGCCACCAAAAGCCAAATACCTTCCAAATGCTCTTTTTATAGCTACTTCTATGTTGGGTTCCAAAAATGTAGGCATTACTGGCATTATTGCTAGTAGATGTCTAACTATCTTTGGTCCTATTCCAGCCCAAATTTTCTATTTAGTTGTTAAAAGACCAGTGAAGCAAAGATCCTTTTTATATGTTTAGTGTGGTCTTTGATTCTGTTAGAGAGATTTCCCCCCACTTTCTATCAGGGTCAAAAGCAATGGGAATTCTTCCAGCAAACTTCACATTATGGCATACTTACCTCTTAGTATAACTTTCTCCAGCATTGACAGGTCCATGCTCCAACTGCCATGTCCCCCGTCCACTTGTTCTAAGTCCTGCAGCGCTTCTCTTTGGCCACTGGATGGCCACTGCTGATGTAACTCCCTGCATATACACACAGGAGTTACATTGTCCTGAACACCCATCTCTATTTGCAGCATGCTGAAAATTAGATGGGATGTACCCTGCATGACCCACTTGCCGTACAGTGTACATGCAAAAAGAAGAATTGCAAGGAGCATTGGACACAAAAGAAACTTTGCTAAAAAATGTCTAGCATTCTGCATTTATTTTCCCAGCAGGACTTTAGTTCTGCTTTAAGATAATACATATGCATATATGGTATCTACAAGTAATAGATAAATTACAACCCAAAATTAATAAAATATTGATTTCTGGTTTATTAAAATATATTCTTCTGAGTAATATTTCAGCATATCCCTTGTAAATAAATTGTGATTTACATGTCAGCTCTGTTTAAATTGCTTTTTCAGATTCAATATTCTTGCCACACAATAAATAAGAGTCAAGCCCCTAGCGGTACATTGAGAAATAAAATGCAAATTTTTTATTTATGCATATAAAGGGCTTTTTTTTTTCCTCCATGAGCTTAGATCCCAATGAGACCTATATGTAAATTGTATACTAATGAAAAAACACACAGTAAAAGTGAAAGGGGATTAAAAACAGAGTCTTCTTTTTAAAAATTTGTATACAATAGGAGAGTTGAAATATCACCCAACAGAATAATGCATTACACAATATATACAAAAACAGAAAGAGTAATTGGCTTTCATTTGCTAAGTTCCACTCTGCGGCTCTTTACAACACAAAAGCAATTAATGAATATGTTTCACTTGGAGCTACGGAATAATGCTCTAAAAATGAAGTGGATAGGATTTTTTCTTAGAAACTAGAAGATTTTTCATGATAAAAAGCAGAAGAGTAAAAAGTGTGAGTTTACAAGCTGTAAGAAAATGTTCAATGTGTTAGAATACCAAAATGTTGACTCGCAAACAGCTGAAATAATGTTATCCCCGCTAATCAGTCTTAAATTATTTTATCAAAATTTACATTACTTTTCCATACTGTTGCTTTAGGAATTACATGCACTGGTGACTTTGCCAGCCACTATAAAAAACTATGCAATTACACACTAAATAATGCGCAGTAAACATACATTAAGCCAAATGCCACACTGTGCTCCACTTGCAGGACAAGTCCAGACCTATCACCCATCTTTGCCAAGCCCTAAATATACAATATGAATGACACAGAAAATGTAACGATAATGTGACACTAAAGTTAGTAGTTAAATCTTAAAAATGCATTCAAAAACCTTAACTATTAACAAAATGCATTTTTTTTGTATATCACTCAGATGTAGATCTCAAATGATCTTTGAATTGGTGCTGACACTGTCCTTCCTTCTGGTGGGTGGCTACCGTTGTTCCCCATGGTCCCTGTGTGTGTTGTAAAGTAGTCACCGCTCCAAGCTCGCTCGCACGATGGGCTATAATGTCATGTTTACTCATTTGTATTGAGAATATGGCCTATTACAAGAGTAAGATTGGAGTGGTGTCTACTTTACAACACACAAATAAAATAGATTTTTGTTAATAGTTAAGGTATTTGAAGGTATTTTTTCTTTCTTTCTTTGTTTCTTTCTTTCTTTCATCTTTTGCAAATACAAATCGACATAAACACAACCTACATACCATATAAACATACTGTATATAGAAACAAATGCACTCATTTTCTTTTGTGTACACTTTCTGACCTCTGTGGTGGATTTTTATTATTACTATTATGAAGACTGGTATAAATATAATTAAAAAATGTTTCTGAACAGATAAAAATAGTAAGAAAATACATTATTATAATTATTTTCAGCTGCTATTACTATTCTGGTATACTGGTTATAAGAGCCTTCTACTTGGGGCTATTATTCATATTTTTTTAAAAGCTAGTCTATTGTTGGGGGTATAGCATCATTAACAATATTAGGCTGGTGGGGTTATTATGTTCATGGTACTACAATTATTTTGATTAATATTATTATGATTATTTGTATTATTATTACATTTTGCTGTTAGTGGAGTATTATTTGTATGCATATATTGCTATGAGCAATATTTATTCTAAATAAGAAAAATAATAATTATAATAATCAAAATAATAATAATAATCAATATAATTTCAAAAGCTAATTAAATCATTTACAGTGATGCTGCTCCTTGATGTATAAACATTTTAGCTTCCTGCACAATCAGCTGGTCCCTGTGTGTGCTAGTAAGCTGTGTGTGTCTACACAAATACACAGGCACAGTAAGGCAATTCACTCCCCTGTTTCACTCTCCTCCCTTCTCCCATGTAGTAGATAAATAGCTGTGGGAGACTGTGCTCTACAGGAAATTCAGGGAAGCCAAGTTGAGAAAGTCGGTTGCCAACTGATGACAACATTTTAAAGAAATATTTTTCTGGGCAATGTATATTGTTTCATCTGGATTTATTTTTGAAAAAAATGTTTTAGTGTTTAATACTACTTTAGCTGAGTAATAGTTCTGCTGCCATGTCATTTCTTATCAACATTAATGCACTCAGGCAATGATTACATGGCATTTTGCAGGAAGGGTTTCTTGGTGGTGACAGCAGTGGACCATGCCTGCCAAATGCCAGAATCACCACTGGAAGTCTCGATCAGAAGCCAATGTGACAGAAAAACAATGCAGGAATACAGAGACAGGGATAGGAAGTGTCTGAACAAGGACCTTCATGGAAGGATCCCGACAGGATTTCATATTTAGGGGTCTATTCACAAAGCTGCTGTCGGCAGCCGAGTGAATAACCCACCCAACAAAGGAAAGTGAGCCTAACGCTGTTAGGCTATTCACTTCAGGCTTGTACAGCTGATTACTCGCTACTCGCTGCTGTTCGGCCTACTCTCATAGATGTCGAACAGCAGTGAGTGAACAGCCGAATGCCGCCGAGCGGCATTCGGCTCGGCTATTCTGCTCGGTACCTATGTGGTACCGAGCAGAATAGAACAACAGTTAACAAAGTAGAAAAAAATGAAATAGAAAATGATTGGGTGGAGCTAGCAGTGAGAGCTAGCTCCACCCAACTGTTTGCTATAGGCTGGGTGGTTCTGCTGACGTCAGAATGAAAAAAAAAAACAGCATAGGAATGCATAGCTACATTCCTATTGGCTATTTCACTTTGCAATAGCCAATAGCAAACTAGCTATTGCACCTGCCTTTGCTGCTGTCAATCACTAGAACGGGACCTGATGGAGAACTTCAGGTCCCCTCTGCTGATTGACAGCAGCAGTGGGCGGGTGCAATAGCTAGTTTGCTGTTGGCTATTGCAAATTGAAATAGCCAATAGGAATGTAGCTATGCATTCCTATGCTTGTTTTTTTCTTATCCTGACGGCAGCCCACGGCTCCGATGTCAGAAGAAAAAAAAAAGACAACAGAGCAGGGAAAGTTTTACTCTGCTCGATCGAGTAGAGTAAAACTTTCCGGGAGAAAGTGTTTTTCTCCCAGGCGGGAGAAACCATTCCTTTTTAATAGGAAGCCACCATGTTATTAATTGCAAGGCTCAGTAAAATTGCTCAGGGAAATCTTTGTCTTCTAACTTCTAGTAAAATATACTTGATTTGTTGATAAATTAAATTAAGTGTATTTTACAATCAAAGCTTGAGTAATTAGCACAGCATTACTATTAAAAATCACTATTTAACTCTGTTGATAAATTTGGTACAGTATCAAAATACACATTTTATTGCAAAACTGATCAAATTGATTATTGCACCCTTTTGATGCATATTATCTACTTTATTATATATACTTTACTATAAATTAACACATCTGTTACCCGAATGTATAGCTTGAGATGAGAAACAATAATATCACTGAAACCTAGACGTATTTCATTATGAGGACTCAAGCATGGTATTTTTTAGCTCAACACAACAGAAAATTTATTGGTATGTAGAGGTAAGACCTAAATACTAGACATGTGCAATGGCAAAAAAAAATTGTTTTTCGTTTTCATTCTGATTTTTTGGGGGATTTGGATCCAACAGTCAATAAAAAAGTGTGTGGGGTTCCCCCCAGAAGCCATACCAGGCCCCCTGGTATGGCCCCCCCAAGCCATACTAAATACAGTGAACCAACAATCTGTTTAGCTACCAAACACAAAGAAAAATAATTAAACATGCAAAGACATATTGGCAAAATCATAGACCATGGTATATATAAGACATGTAAACATCATATACAGTATGTAAATGCACAAGCATATCTAGATAATTACCAGATGATATATATGTGTTGGCCCCTCTGGTGATCAAAAGACTAATGTTCTGCCAAAGTTTGGACTGATACAGTAAAGGGCTTGTTTCTATAGACTTCTAGGGCTTGTTTCTATAGACTTCTAGTGCTTGTTTCTATAGACTTCTATAGGCACAGAATGGTGGCCTCCAAGTACTAATCTAATCAAATAAGAATAGTCCTCTGGGGTTTGGATATTTTTCAAATGTCTTTTGTTACAGCATCCAACCCCTTTCTATGCAATTCTTTAATAACTTTACTGTACCCCAAAACCTAGAGGGAAATTACAAAAGCGCAACTGTTTGTAGGTTAACCCCAGGTCACAATATGTTTTATTAACAGGGTGGCAACCTTATTGCTTATCTAACCTTATCTTAACGAGATGCTTTGAAACTGTTAGTCAGAGACAAAAGAGAGTTTGCACCCATTGTCCAGATAAACAATGTTGGCCATGGCATGTATGTGACCCTATTGTTCTTTGCCTGACCATCTGCAATTAACAGTATTTGTCTGGGCAGATCCATAAATCCATTTGAAATTCCCCTGTATTCAATCACCAAGGACTGGAAAGACACATTTTTTTCTTTTTTATCACTCCCATTCAATCACCCAACATAGAATATATTTAAATACAAAAGCTATAGACATATGTTCATGGAGACACAGAAAAGTCTGCATAAATGTTTTTGCAAGTTGAAAAAGCAAGTTTCACACAAGGTCCCGTTCTTGAGATTGAATTTTAAAGACACCAAAATTAGGGCAGGTTTTGCTGTTTGAAAGACAAGAGGGTGATGGAGGTAACATTGCCAAAATGGTTGCATAGGGGACATTAGGAGGTGATTGGTGCAATGTATTGTCCAATAGAAGAAAATAGACCTACAAAGTAACAAAGTAGGCATTAGTCTCTCCACTGCAAAATAAATAATAATGTATTGCAGAACAAAGGCAATTTGGAAACTGCTTAAAGACTCTGACTGTGTTTGCTGCCAAGAAGAGCACCCGAGAAACTATTATAGGTAGGAATCTTTAAAGCCATCTTGATGGAGTCTTGTTAATTTCTTTCAGGGTCCATAATGGGATCACTTAATTATAGATGTCAACATAGCGTAGTTATAGGAAAAGCAGATACCTCTTCATTTCCTGTGGTTGCCAAAGGCGCAAATAGGATCAAAGATTTAAGACTGATGTAAATTGGAGCATTGACCTAAATAAAAGAAAATAATCTGCAATATTTGATTATCACTGATAAGGATGGTCACGCCTTCGACAAATCTTTTGATGGTCTACAATGATAAGTTTAATACTTAAGACATTCACCTTGATTCTCTATTGTCAGTACTATTTTTCTCTTATCTTATTTCCTTAATGTATATTAGGAGATACAATGTTACTAAAAATATAAGCAGAGATTTTGGAGGTTAGCTTTCTATTTCTAATGTAAGGCTGGAAAGTTATTGAGTGTGGCTGTCTTCTGTATTGTTTCAATTCATTTTTGTAAACAAGGCCCAAAGCAATCTAACAAGAGGCCAAAATAAGCAAAACAACTTTTTCAATTATGATGTAGTCATTTTGGGTTAACACCAAATCATTTTTACTTTTATCTCTCATAACCTACATTGGCAAGATTGTGGTGGCTTGCATTTCACCTCCTACCATAGAGATTTAAGATAGGGGTTACTTTTGAGAACTAGCTGTTTTTTTTTCTTCTACAAACTGAGCCTAGCATTAGATAGATATTTTTTCATGTTAAAATTACATTAATCTCAGGAAATCTTAAAAATGCCTTCAAGTTCCTTAACTATTGACACAAATTTTACTTATTTGTGTATCAGTCAGCTGTAGATCCTCATAAAATCAAATCATCAGTGCTGACATTGTCCTTACTTCTGAAGTGTAGCTACTTTTGATCCAAGGTCACTCCTGTGATGGACCACAATCTCAAGTTTAGTTTACTCAATTGTATTGAAATTATAGTCCATCATGGGAGTGAGCTTGGAGTGGTAGCTACTTTACATCGCACACAGGGACCATTGGTAACCAAAGTAGCCAGAAGGAAGGACAGTGTCAGCACTGATATGAGGATTTACAGCTGAGTGATGCACAAATAAGGTACATTTTTGTTATTAGTTAAGGTACTTGAATGCATTTTTAAGACTTAACTCCTGAGTTTAGTGTCACTTTAATGTGCAAAGACTATGGATATTAAAATGTTTACATATTTTTAACAAACAGTAAAAGTGCTTTAAAAAAAGCCCACATGTGCAAAGACTATGAATATTAAAATGTTTACATATTTTTAACAAACAGTAAAAGTGCTTTAAAAAAATCCCTCACTGACCTCTCCAGCTGAAGGTACTAGGGGAAAATAATTCTGAAAAGTCACTCTGGGACTCTGAAGTTGGGTTAGAAGGCTGGTAGGCTGCCCAGTCACTGCTGCCAGAGGAAATAAAGGGAGAAGAGCTGTGATTTCATTGGTTTTGTTGTAAACGTTAAACATGAATTTCAGTACAGCTACAGAGGTCAGGACTTATCTATATATGTACCTTTATTGATTTTTCAAAACATGTTAATACTTTAATGAGCATATGTATTGTGCAAGTATACCAAGACTAAATATTTAGGAGCAAAAATCAAAAATTTAACAAATAAAAAGACCACTGCTGGCAAATAAATGGTATCAGGAAATGTACTGCCTCAGGCACTTCACATAGCCATATAAAGAAAACATGTATGTGACTGCCCTTATGGATTGTAAATGGACACATTGCAGTGGAGGTTAAACATAAATATAAATTATAGATACTTGTGACAAGAATGTTCAATTAAGGATTGATAACACAGCATATTTTCTACACTGAACTGAACTGAAATGGGAAAAAAAATTGTCAGACAATACACATCATACAGCCAGTGGCGTAACCAGAGTTCTGGGCGCCCGGGGCAGAAATTTTTTTTCGCCCCCCCCATTATATAAACAACCACTGGAACTGTACCCTGCACCTCCCCCACACACACACATGTTTTTATTTTAATTTTTCAAATTTTAATATTTTATTTTTTTGAAACATTTTCATTTTTTTAAATCAATTATATTATTTATT
>NW_017307691.1:128750-129988 GCF_000935625.1 Nanorana parkeri
TTCTCCTCTCTGACACACACTGTCATAGGAGGCTGCAAGAGGAGAGCCCAGCCTCCTGTGACAGCGCTGGCTGTCTCCGCCCCCACACCGCTCTGCTGCACTGTGATAGGCGGCCGAGCGGTGTGGGAGGAAAGACACCGGCCGCTCACAGCGCTCGTCCCGCAGCGCTCGGCCGGCTGTCATTTTCTCTCTGATTCCTTTCATCCCTGCTGGGCACTGCTCTGTGTCCCAGCGGGGATGAAAGGAATCACGGCCGCGCCGGCAAAACGGCAGGAAAATGTCACTTTCGGCATTTAGCCGAAAGTGCCATTTTCGGCCAGCGCCCCCCCCTTCACTTTTCGCCCGGGGCCCGCGCCCCTGCTGCACCCCCGGTTGTTACGCCACTGCATACAGCAAAGTGTACAACACATTTAGTATTTAAAAATAAAATTATATGATAGTCTTCCCTATATAATTTATTCAGACTCAAGCATAAATAATGTGTTTTTGCTTGTTCCATTATAGATCAATTGGTTGTTTATCAGGCAACATAAAAACATTATATTTTTATATTGGAACTTTTATGTTCTGATGTAACATATGAACATAGGGATATATTAGTTGATTAGATTATCTGTATTGACTAGAGGTATGTTCCCAAGTGCTTGTCCGTGCTCCATATATAAAAGCCATCATTCATATTTCTCAGATTACCTTGATGGTTTGGACATATTTTTTCAGCCCAG
The DNA here is from genome assembly GCF_000935625.1 of Nanorana parkeri. Classification (NCBI taxonomy): domain Eukaryota; kingdom Metazoa; phylum Chordata; class Amphibia; order Anura; family Dicroglossidae; genus Nanorana; species Nanorana parkeri. Next base: position 129,476 of record NW_017307691.1, read on the forward strand.
ATACAGTTATGAAATTTTGACTGTATAAATCCCCATAAACTAGCAAGGAAAAAGGAGGACAATGAAGAGGAAAATGTGATGAGGGGAATTTATCCAAACTGGAGCAGACAAAATCTATAGCTGTTGTGCATGGCGACCAATCAGCTTCTCTCTTAAGTGTGTTCAGTTAAGATTTGAACATGAAAGAGAGAAGCTAATGGTTGCCATGTACAGCTGTTCCAGATTTTGTCTGCTCCAGTTTGGATAAATTCCCCTCGATGTATCTAATCAGAGTCAGAAGATAGATATTAATATAAACTATAATGGTTTTGGGTCAATATTGTTATATGTATTTTAAACTGGTGTTTTATAGCAAACATTTACTTTACAAAAAAATATAATATAGGCTGCACCCATAACACTTATACTACAGAGATGTCCTTTCAGACTTTGTCTAAGTCTATATCGACTTGCATAGTGCAAGGTAGGTTTACATGACTTCTCTGGCTTATACATCTATATATGTTACCTAAG
>NW_017307691.1:130042-137096 GCF_000935625.1 Nanorana parkeri
TTCTTTTTTCTTACTTTTATTCAGTTGGACTGCACAGCCTCATCACATCCCTGTTTATCCTGGTTCGGGGCATGTCCATTTAGTAAGGGGCTGGGCTTACTCACACACAGCTGTGAAGGACATTCCCTGTATGTGGCTTACTTAACACACAGTGGGCATGTGGGTGGCCAGGCTGCATCACATAGTATGTGGGCTGGAGGGCAGGCTTATGCACACAGTGGAGGAAGGTTTTGTGGGTTTACAACTAACACAGCTGTGACGTATGTTCCCTGTCTGTGTTCACTGCAAAAGTAGCTACAGTTTTCATAAGCTCCAGCTGGGTGCCACTACCAATCAAAAACAGCAGGGCTGAGCTGCGGAATGGCTGCAGAACTAACCACTGATGATAGAGGCATGCTGCATGTCAGAACTGCACCCTTTAACTCCCAGAACTCATCGCAGGGATGCAAACTGACTAAACCAGCAAAGGTCTGCTTTTGTGCATGCAGTGGTGAGTTTATCACAGCGAAAAAGGGAACTGGTAGGATTTTTACACCAGCATAATACATAAACACATATTAGGCTACATTTAAAATTAATTATATGTGTACACATATACTGAATCCACATATACTGAATTTTGGCGTAAAATGCACTTTAAAGTGCATTTGTGCCCAGACTACGGACATTAAAGTATTTACATAATCTTAAGTGGTAAAATAGTTTTTTTTTTTTAAGAAATCCATGACATCTCTAGCAGCATGCACTGTGAAGTAATTCATTCACAAAGAACCTCAAATATCATAACACTGAAAATTTAGATTTCAGTCAGTTTCTAACAGCTTAGGCACATCTGATGTTTTTTCATGTTAGATGACTGGCAGGCTTCCAAGATTCTGCTCTCTGCCCCTGTTATTAACTTTGAAGATGAGATTCTCCAAAATGTGTATAGCTACGGAGGTGAATGAGGCTGGCATAAAAGTGATTTTACTGTTTGTTCAGAATGTGTTAATATTTTAACATGCATGCTCTGGGAACATGTTCACTTTAAACTCTAATAGCTTGCACTGTGACAGGTCCTTTCTTCTCTTAAAGTCCTTACTCCTTGGTATAATAAGATATAAGCAATGTTATGTTCAGGAGTACCAAGAAAAGGAGTGGTGAACAACCCCTGAGAGGAGGTGAGTAACAGAGCAAAATCTGTTTTTTTTATTTTTTATAAATATGACGGGCTCCTTATTCTTCATTGTATTACAAAGGTGGGAATAATTAGCTTGGTAAACATGTAAAAGTTGTCTAGAGCTTATCTGCTAGTTGGAAATTGCAAATATTTCATATTCATCCAACCTAAAAAACAATTAAAATATATTTTTAAAAATATTTTAAACCATAACAAAGAGAAAGAAAGAATCAGCTAAATGTTCAATATGAAAGGGCCCTTCAACAGCTGTTGTGATAGATAGATAGATAGATAGATAGATAGATAGATAGATAGATAGATAGATAGATAGATAGATAGATAGATAGATAGATACGGTGTGGTAGTCAGACCCCATTATTAGTCTCAGCTGTCCACAGGCCTTTACATATGTGACTAGTGCCCAGAGTTGTTTCCCTCACATTCTCTGCTGTCAGAGACTGCTAATGTGTGAAAAGGCTGACTGCTGACAGAACTCTAAAAAGGTACAAGAACTGCCTGATTGCTTTGGGGAACCCATTAGTTTGTTACAACCTGAACTGAGGTTAGTTAATAGTTCGGACAGGCAAATTATTTATTTGTTTTATGCTATGGGCCTGATATACAAAGTCATCCCTCCCTTTTATTGAAACTGTGTTTGCTTGCTGCCTTGTTGAATAAAAGTGCAGGACAAGTCTGTTTGTGTTTTTAATAACTGTCAATAACAGTTGAGTCTGTCCCCTTTACAATAGAAACATAAATAATAGATAGATAGATAGATAGATAGATAGATAGATAGATAGATAGATAGATAGATAGATAGATCATTTCTATCTTTTTTTGCTACTGTTGTTTTATCTATTCTATAAAAAAAATTCTAATCTTTTTTTAGCACAAATAAACCACTTATAAAACCAATAAAAAAATCAGAAACAAGAAGAGTTTTTAAGATCTAAGCATATATTTAAATATATGTTTTGGAGGGTGCAGATTTTGATCCAATATGTAACTAACGAACCATTATTAATTTAAAAAAAGCTGATGACACACTAATGAGCAAAGCATTAACATTGTTTTTGTTTCATGTGCTTCAAGCCAGCATGATATAATGAATCATAAAGGCCCAATCAAAAATGAATGTTCCACCAAGATTAACTCTAATAAGCAAAGTCAGGTGATTGCATTTCCATTTTCGTTACAAAGCTAACAGGTCCCTACTGCACAGAGAGTTCACTTATTAAGACAATCTTATTTTACTAATCAATAGGCTTCGACTAACAAAAACATGCAACATTCCACAGCTGGACCTGTTCCAGGTAAATAAACTGCAGTTATCTGCGGTTCATTCGGAATTCATAGCTGTAAAGTTCTATAGCGCTGTTTACCTTTTTCTCATTGATCTTACAAAGCGTTGATTGGGACTAATGTAGACAATGAATGAATATATTGCCCCTTTTTTTGTAGGCTTGCTAATGAGGTCCATAGAGCGCAACAAACAGAAAAAAAAACAGCATTAGTGTCCTCTTTGAGGATTATAAACAAGAAAACTGGATCATTAAAGAATGCCTGTGCAAAATATAAAAATATTGTTATTACACTAAAGATTTACATGAAGGTTGGGGGTTGTTCTATAATTACCATAGTCAAGGTCATATGTTTAAATATGCCTGAATTCAGGCAGCATACAAGATTAGTTATGTTTTACGTTTTCTTGTTTTTCCATATTCTAAAATCATCCTGTGAAATTAATATGGATTGTTAATTCCTAATTAGGAGCTCATTAACAGCGCGGCAACTGTTGATCTTGATAGATTGGTTGCCTGTTTGGGAAAAAAGGTCAGACTAGATGACCTTTCACAAAAGATTAAACTTTGTTATTAACTTTAAGCAAGAGAAAGGAAATCATTTTTGTTTCATTATTTGTGTTTTTTAATTATAGTTGTTGTCTGGTGGACTAAGGCTCATCCTGGTGTCACTTGAAGACTCCCTTATGGATTCCCTGCCATAGTTCCCAGTTTTGTTCTCTCCTACCTTGATGTTATGGGTGCCCACTTGTGGTTGTTCTCACTCATAATGACTTTGGCAGGAGTTCAGACCTCAGAACTGTAACTCAGAGATTTCACAAAAGAAGTCCATGACAAATACTAATATTAGACAATTTAACTTTCTAGCCAAACACTGAAAGAATAAGTTTGGATGCTCCTCTGCTCCTCCCTTTTAAAAGTTTGTTTTTCAAAGTAAATAAATAAAGTCAGCAAAGCCTGCTTTAAAGATTTTAATCTAACTGAAAATCACTTCCGTAGCAAGTCCTTCACTAATTGTACCATATGGCAGTCAGTATTATAGTAGAGGTTGTTTCAGCATATACAGTAACCTTTTTATCTGGCTTCTAATATCTTCAACACTTAATGATAAGTCAGATTTCTTTGAAACTTCAAGGTGAAGGTTATAGGACTTAACCTACAAAGCTGCAAACATGGTTTGTCAATTAGTTTGTTTATAGGCTATAACACTGCATCCCAATGCACACTATAATCTATTTGCAGAAGATGGAACATGAAAGTATATTTTCACAGTATTCACTCCAATAGCCATGTTTTATTATTGATGCCTTAAAGTAAAATTATATAATATAGATATTCAGTTAAGTGAATTTTATTATGATTTCGACTTCCATTATTTGGGTTGGGAATGTCAATAAAGTGGACCTTCACTCTAAAATTTTACTCTAACCCATTGCAAACCCCCCTCACTCTTTCTTTGACTATTCAAAAACAAATGTAATATTTTCCTAATTGTTTACAATTTTTTAATTCTGACCCCACCCCTGCAATCATTCTTTCCTACGTGAGAATGACATGCCCTGCTCCAGCAGCCTCCTGGGATAGCTCTGTCTTGTATCCAAGGAGGCATCAGGAGTAGGGACACAGAGCACCTGATGGGTGGAGCAACATACATTATGAATGATGAATGGCTGATGATCCCAGAAGAGGCAGGCAAATCCCAAAGCCTAAGGAACAACAAGATGGAGGTGACTAATCTAGGCTATGTCACCTGAACAGGGGATTGCAGTGGGACAACGTTGTGCTCTCTGCATATGGTGACTTTTATTATTTAGCATTGTTCCCAGCTCTCTATGTGGACTACAAAACACCCCCCCCCCCCATGTTATGGACATGAGGAGAGGGTAAGGTGTTTTGTACTCTCTATACAATACACCTTTTTATAGGTTGACAATGATGCGCCTTCATAGATACAGTGCAGTGAGTGAGTGTTGTCACCGTAGGACAGGAATTGTGTTACTGGAGAGATAATTAGATGAAAATAAAGGTTGAAAAATGGAAAATATTAAACTAATGCAGCCACCACATTTAAGTCCTAGTAAGATGCAATATATTGATATGTAGTCTTAGGTTTAGCTATACAGCCATAGATATAGAAACTTCCATTAATGATCTATTTGTAAAAATGTTAATTCCCTGGCTGTTATGCTGACTTTCTGGCTTAAATACTTTGGATTCATGGAACCGGAGCAAGTATGATTACACAAGTTAGAGCAACATTAGTGCTATACAATGGTTGTGCTTTACTGCTCCATTTCACAATGCAAGTCTAAGGGGTCTATTCACAAAAGGGTGAAGGATTTGGAAAAGGCAGGAGAAGTGAACAATCTAGGACAACACAGCTGAAAAGGAAAGTGAGCTGAATTGGATAATGTTTCAGTTCAGCTATGTTATCCTAGACTGTTCACTTCTCCTGATTTCTCCAAACTCTTCACCCTTTAGTGACTAACCCATGTACTGACTCATTAAAAACAATGCACTCCGGGTCCCTATCTCTCTGCTATTTCAACAGCTGTAAGGACAGAAGAAAACTGGTAGCACTAAGCCACGGAAGCTCCATGTTGTGACCAATCTACAAATCCCTTAATTTTTTAACATTTTTGATAGAGCAGAGACAGGTTAGGATGATAGGTTTTATTGTTGTCTATGTCTTTTCAGGGAGATGTCTCCCATTTTCCTGCCCCAGAAAGTAAGCAAAGTATAAAGTGAGAAAAAGTCAGGGAAAACCCAAAACTATTAACTCCAGTCAAGCAGTTAAATGCACAGCCAAAGGATATAGGGGGACCGCTTTACCAACCAAAGGATATTCTATATAGGCAGTTTATGATTCAGACAACTCTGCCAGACAGGACAGATTTTTGATCTCAATTGTATTAGCAACACAGATCCAAAAATAATACCCCATCTGCCTGCTTATTGGACAACAAGGAGTAGCAGCAATGATAAGTCATCACTCTTATCTTTTATTAGCATCCAAGGGAAACTGGGGATGAGGTGCTGGATCACAAACCTTCTGTAGTTGAATAGGAGCAATATATGGGCCTGATGGTTCTGGCAACTATTCACAAAATGGGGAACTCTACAGAGGTAGAGGATGTCTAGAATTAGAAGTTCACATGAATGAAAACTACAAAAGAGTGCCAGACAATTATCTCAAGACTCCAGAAAACCCTTTATTGGCTTCACAAATGGTAATAAGAAGATGTACACAGCTAATGTGTTTAGGGGGTCAGGAATCCCCTTCATCAGGGCTTAAACAATGGACAACAGGACACCGATGGTCTCCAAATGTACAGCCCCTGTAGACAATCCTATTTCTTAGGCAGGAGAGGAAATCCTTGGTGTGAAAATATCTTTACCAGCAGTTCAGCACTATGTTCTACTAGCATGTCTGCTTTAAGTACATGTTCACGGCAGCCAAGTTTGATTGGCTCAGGATCCTGCTCCTCTCCAGTCTTGTGTTGCTATATGGGTAATAACAGTTGACTCAAGTCAAGACAAATTCAGGTACTTACACTAACTGTATTTAAAAATAAATGTATATTTTGGATGACTATATAACTGTATTAACTGTTGGTTTTCCTATCCGCTTTACAATGTGCATAACTCATTTACCGTAATGTAGTTACCTCATGCAACCCAATAAAAGTATTTATTAAACAAAACTACAATTTCAACTGACAAGTATTTTAAATGCAGCTTTTAAAAAATCATTCAATGCACTTAGTTACTAATAAAGATGAGAAAATAATGAAAAATTCACTCCACTGGCATTTAACCCAATTAGTGTGTTTTTTGTTTTGTTTTAAACACAGTTTACATATTTAAGCATGATCCTTCACCAAAGGATTCCAGCCCGTTAAACCAGGAATATTGATTGGTATCCCCATCACAGGAGAACTGAGAGAGCAGGCCTTATGTCCCACTGATATTATTCATGTGCCCTCCAGGACGGGTGTGGTGTTTCAAGAGCAGTCCTGAGGGGTCTCAGGTCTTTTCTTATTGTTAAAAAATAATTATTTTGATCAGAGCTGGATAAACATAGTTGCTAGTATAGAAGCACAAATAAGAGGACTCAGGTACATTAGGCAATAATAGGCTGGAGTCAATGAGTATACCTAACTTTTAGGGATGCACCGATACCGATACTAGTAGCAATATCAGTGCTGATACCGAGTATTTGGGTGAGTACTCAAACTCGCCCAAATTCTCAGATGCCTAGTCTGATACTTCCTGTATCAGGAAGTCAGGCAGCGCGTCATTACACGCTGCCCGGTTTCCTGATTGGCCGGGAAGCCGGCTTCATGCTTCCTCGTTATCTCATGACGAGGGAGCATGGAGCCGGCCTCCCAGCCAATCAGAAAGCAGGGCACTGCGTCATTACTTGGTAATTGGTATTGGTGAGTACCGAAAAATAATTATCGGTTCTCGTACTTGTTACCAAAATACTGGTATCGGTGCATCCCTACTAACTTTAATCTCCGGTATACTAGGACTCTATTGTTTTGACTCAAACATTTACACTCTATACTACTGTATATATGCACTAATTAAT
>NW_017307691.1:137107-147573 GCF_000935625.1 Nanorana parkeri
GGTCCCACTAAAATAAAGAATGATGTTGATCTCGATCTCTTTTCTATTGTACTATACAGAAATTTACCAAGAGTAAAAGCTATATTCAGAAATTGCAAAACGCATCAACAAAGAGCAGCTCAGGAGGGTTGTAGATAGATGTAAATGTTGATTCATTTTGTCCATAATGTTGATTTCATTTGTAAAGTTCACTGAACACAGACATTTGTGGAGTGTGGCTTTATTGGTATTGCAACATTTTTTCAAAGGCTTCTCTTCACACTGATGGGTCAATAGGAAGCTGCAGGAGTTAGGATGCGCCAGCCTGCCTTTAGCATGGCAATGAAGTGTCATCAGTTGCATATCAGAGCACACCAGTATTGAAGGTTCCTAGAGTACTCAAAGATTTGAAGGTTGCCAGCATTTTATTACTATATTCAATTTAGAACATTAAGAAAAGGGACAGGTGCACTTTAAGAGGAATTAACACATTACACACGTCATATATATATTTTTTGTATTTAAACAAGGCTTTTTATGCAGTTTGCAATATTACTTTGCTTTACTATCCACTGTGAAATAAAACAAGCCATTCCGCAGCATCGAACAATAAAAAACATGCAATTACTCTTTCAATATTCCATTAGTTTTCTGATACATAATATAAAACAACACTATCAATATTGGCAGGTCAGGCTCAAAGATTTCATTTCTATATCTTCCATTCTACCTTGTCAGTGCAATTTGTCACAATTTTTATATATCCTATATCTCAGTAAAGTCTCATTTCCTCGGCATACTGTCATGGACTATTAGTCTGAAACAAAGTTCAGTCTTCAACATAATGAAAAAGAGGAAGCAGAACAGAGAGAGCTAGCCACCACTGCAGTAATGTGTACTACTCCCAACAGGTCTGCAGGTTATGGAACATTAACCATTAAAGTCAGTCAGCGAGAGTGGTGCAGTTTATGCTGACTACAGTGTTACCTCTGCTATTCAAAGAATGGATACAGTGAAGCAGCATGGAATCCAATAAAATAGTATAAAACCAACCACTGTAAAATGTTTAACATTCTAAAAAAGTGTAATCTATGATTCTTTAGACAACTTTCTAGGATATTACTATACTTGTATGCAGCATCAGTAGCTGTATAGCTTGTATTGTTCAACATTGCAAGGTCAGTACATTTTTAGCATTACACAGTCTCAGAGGACTTGTTCATAGCAGTAGTTTGCACCCCGTAACCTCAATTCTATTTAGCTTGACAGAGATTAGGAATATGGGCCCCAGTTCACGCTGAGTCAGCCAACAAAAGCATGGTTCATGGCACCACAATGCTAAATGATCCTTATCTCACTTACTAGGTGCTAGACCCTTTTGTTTACACAACAGATTATGTATATAGGATTGATATGGCAAGACAAGAATTCTTTGTAGGGCTTTTCCTAAAGCCAAAAACAAACATTTGACAATTTAATAGACACAAGGGGCACATTGTGCCTGCATGTTGCCTCTAATTTTACGCCCAGCATTGATTTTGCTACATCAGTCTGAGTCACTCTACAATTCTTCAAGCTTCCTGGTCTTCTAGAACTAATAAATATAATGTTTAGGTTAGGAAATCATTTGAATTTAACTCCACTTATCTGAAATGTTAAAATGTGTGAAAGCTTCACCAATTAACTTCTCATACGCTCCTTTTTGGTTTAAACTGTTATATCTCTTTAATGCACAAATACCTGATACTTCTGGCAGAAATCAGTTGCTGTTCTGTGTCCTCTACATTATGCTGTGTTATCTCAAACAATGTTATCAGGAAGTGTGTTAGAACTACAGAATACTCCCTCTTCCCAAGTTTATCAAAATAAGGAGAGAAGGAGGTGTTCTGCAGTGTTAACACACTTGCTGTGCTAGGGTGACAAAGGTGAGTGTTGTCACCATTGGACAGGAAGTGTGTTACCCACAGAATCACAAGCTGAACATAAAGGAAAACCATCCTGAAAAAAAAAAAAAAAATTCATCCATCACATGTAAGTATTGGTAGGCTGCAATATTACAATTTTCTTGTGTTTAGATATTTTCTTGTGTATATTTTCTTGTTTATCCTAAGTATACAAACATTTTAAACCACCTCCTTTTAGTACTAGTAATGAGAATCTCAAATTATTAGACACGTTCAGCCAAAAACATTTGTTTGGGATAAAACAAATGAAAATGAAAAACATGAATTTGTTTTGTCAATGGAAACCATTTTTAGTGCTGTTTCGGATTCGGAGGCTCATTGCCTCCAAATCCAAAACCGCACATAGAAACTGCAGAGCGAGCGGCGTCCTTTTCGGCCACCAGCGCATTCTGCACATGTGTGTTGCCATTTTGGAGTTTATCTTGGTATACACCAAAATGGCCGCACCCGAATATACTCCAAAATGGCGTTGCGCATTGTCAGAACACGCTGGCGGACGATTTGGCCGCTGCTCGTTTTGCAAATAACATCACCCAACAATGCACATGCGTGGCGTCATGTGAAGTTATGCACCCCACCTCTAGGATGGTGGCAGGCACGTGCAGAACACGCCGGCGGCCATCGCACGTTCTGATAACACATTTTTATATGCCTGAATATCATTTTAGTATATTTGAGCATATAAAAAATGTGTTATTTCAGATTTAGACGAACCGCCGAATCAACTGAATTTCGTGGATTTGCAGGTTTGTCTGAATCCAAATGCACATGTCTACTGATTATACTAAAATGATTCACAGCTTTGATGTACCCCTCCTGCATATCCCTGGAAGCAGGGAAAATGCACTGCACGGGTTGATAGGCAGGAAGTCTCAATGTTCGAATGCTCATGGGAAAATATATACAATTTACAGTAAAGGTAAATTCTGTAGACTTTCTGGCTAAAACACAGCTGGCTTTTTTTCTGGATTCTGTTTATTTCATGCTGTTCTTGTTGCCTAGAGGTTTTGTATATATTACATGAAGTATACCTGTCATCCTTGAAAACAAGAGCCCTGTGTCCTGTGGAATTTCTCTTGTGCACATTTTAACATTTCCCTGAAGAAGGTCTCTTTGGTAACTCTTAAATTATTTAATATATTTCATTTTTTTATTTTTCAGTTGTTGAATAACAGACACATGCAGTAGAAGTAGTGAGGCTTGGACTGCTGGAGTACAACAGTTATATAACAGGCTATTGGGTTATTAAGATCATTATTTTTTTAAGCATGTATTTCTTTATTAGGTTTCAAGGAGTATACAAAAGTATAACAAACAGCTTTGAGTTGGTATGCAAATAAGATTATACATTCAAAGACCCAGCCGGGCTCCTGTCTTATGCATAGTACATAAGATCATTATTGAGAGATACCTACAAAGAATGGCTTTGGAATGGGGTTGGAGTGTACAGCAATTTAACCACTTGAATCAGAATAAGAAAAAAGTGCACGTACCCATCTTATATTAAGTAATGATAGAGTACTTTATAAATAAACAGGCCCATAGTGACAATAAAAAATGTCTAGTTCATAATGTGGATACAGGTATGAGGGGTAAAAAAACAAAAACCCTTACCAAGTTTAAGGTTCTACCTCATCCCCTCCACCTTTTTGTTGTGCCCTTACTTCTTCCTCAAGCTTCTTGGTTTACTGTAGGTAATGCTCTCCCAATACTGCTGTCCCCATTGATGAGTTTGTAAACTACGATCATGTCACCTCTTAAGCATCTCATCTTGACATTAAAGTCAAATCCCCCCCCCCAATCCTGCTGTAGGGACTTACCTTAAATGATGTATCTTAATCCGATCTTCTTCTTCTTTCCTGTCCTTTTCAGCTGTCCCTCCAGCGCTGGGTGCGGGTCTCCAATCCAGTGCTGACTCCTCTGTCCTCCTCTTCTCTCACAGTGTCTCCTCTGTCCCACAGTGTCTGTGCGTGTGCACACTGCTCAATATACTTACCTTGTGTCTCTCCTCATCTCCTGGCTGAACATCTGAAGTGCGCATGCGCCCGCCTCAAGATCCTTTGCGGCCCCCAAGACTCTTCAGATGTTCGGACGAGAGCGCACCGCGGAGGGGGAGGAGACTTTTTTATTATTTTGTTTTCTAAATCAAGAGTAAAGCTTTATGTTTGGCAGTCCTGCAAAGAAATGCAATTGCCTTTGCCAAGAATTTCATTTTTTCTGTTATTATTCATAGATACTAGCCACTGGTAAGGACAGAGAAAACTGCATGTCTTTCTCAAAACTCTTGTTTGGGCTTTGGGTGATGACTTTCCTACTGTTAGATCTACTAATATTCCACTTTGTAAAAAAGTCCTAACAATGTGCAGAAATAGACCGAACAAGTCAATTTTTTTTCATGGTTTTATCAAAAACAATTTATCAGAAATGGTCCCTGTTTCAGGTTTGTGAGCAAAACACAATAAAAAAAGTAAATTTAGTCTATTAAATTCAAGGGACAAGAAAATATCTGCAAGGCCCTCACAATGCGATCAAAATACTGATGAGTTGCAATATATATTGAATGTGACTGGTTGGTGAATTATTTATTGCTACATGAACTTTCCTAAGGAAAACTTAGGGTATCTGTGTACAGGTTTATAGAGCGATCAGGGCTGGTTCTCACACATCGGCAATCAAGACGGCACTTAGGTGTGCAGAAGAATTATTAAACATCGGGGAAAAGAAGGAAAGGCCTGTGGAACCACTTCAAGGCTTTTTGTGTTCCTCTACTTGCTTTAAAATGACACATGCTTCATCTTGTCATTATTTTTCAAGGTACAGTGCTAAATGAGCAAAAGAAGTAGCAGATGGAAGTGTTCTTTACAGGGATGCTATGTGTGGTACCTGAGCTATTCAGTAGGGACAAAATGGATTTCAATCTCTTAAACCAATTAATTTAAATTACAGGTCTAGTAATGCAATGTTACACAAACATCCGTGTCTAGCTGTAGCACAGTCCCTACCAAATCCCTCTGCCTTTTTTCATGCTATAGACCCGATATATAGATCTGCAACACGTGTATTGTTTGTATCCTTATTTTGAAGATTATACTTTTAATTACTATATTTACTTAAAGCTGAACTCTAGGCAGATATAAAAGACACAAATCATCAATTAATGTATTTTTGAAATGCAAGCAGTATAAGTACCTGAGTTTGACGAGGCATCAGCTTTGTACAGTCCCTATACAATGAGAGAGAAAGAAACAGTAAAAGGAACATCCTAATAGGAGGAGAAATCAGAGTGACAAAGAGATGAGCTCATCACTGTGCTTCTTAACTTTTTACTGTCCAGGAACCGGCTGGGAAGGTTCCAGGAGGACCTGTGCTCAGCAAAAGTGGGTTGATTGGTGCTGGCTATTAGTTGAGGACATCTAGTAAGAGAAAAAGAAAGCACTTCTGACTGATGGTGAATATTGAAGAAAAAACAGTTATTTGTTACTTTATCATTTGATGGGCTATTAATTTTTATCTTGTTGTGTTTTTGGATCGAGTTATGCTTTAAAATGAGCCGGCATGCCATTGAAAGCTGATATATAGCCATTTTAGTAACAATATAATTATATTTCTGGTGCACGGTTATGCTGTAAAATGCATTATCTTTCAATTCTAAGGTTTTGTATATGAAATTACTTGCCATTTCCAGTATTAATAACCCAAGCAAAGCAATAGTGAATGTCTGCGACCACTTTGAGATGAAGAGCCTGTTAATTAGAATAGTTCAGCTGCCAATATCTTATCAACATTAATGTTCTGTACAGACCATGTAGGGGTGTTACAAAGTGGGAGGAGTATATTTTCTGGATTCCTGCTATACAGGTGAAACTCGAATAATTAGAATATCGTGCAAAGTTCATTTATTTCACTAATGCAACTTAAAAGGTGAAACTAATATATGAGATAGACTCATTACATGCAAAGCAAGATAATTCAAGCCGTGATTTGTCATAATTGTGATGATTATGGCTTACAGCTCATGAAAACCCCAAGAACCCCAAATCCACTACCTCAAAAAAGTAGATTATTACATGCAATCAATAAAACAAGGATTGTACATAGAACAATATCGGACCTCTGAAAAGTACAAGCATGCATATGTACTCAGTACTTGGTTTGGGCCCCTTTTGCAGCACTTACTGCAATTACTTTTGCATGATATTCTAATTATTCGAGTTTCACCTGTACATCAGTGCCAGTGCAGTTGGATAGTATGGCAATCATTTCTTGAAACAGATAATGGAGCTAGTAACAGGTAAATTATTATTGTAGGAATAACATTATATCCCCATTGCCATTTAGATGGCTACCATTGTAAGGAGAGTTAGTAAAGAGGTCAGTAAATGCAGGAGATAAAAATACTACCCAGTGGGGAAGTGGACTCCTTTAAGAGACATTTTGACTGGGTACCAATACCTTGTTTGTTACAGTTTTTACCAGTTCACTCATCTGTAAGGCTACAGAATGTCCTGTCATGTACAACTTGACCATGCAGCTTCATTGTAAGAGGAATTGTCTAATGCTCATAAAAATGCCATAAATTGACATCTTACTGTTTGCCATCAGGTGACCCTGTAAGAAGCTCTTGGTGTGGAATAAACATATCAGCTCATATCATTGGCACCAGAAACAGTTTAAGAATTCCTTCAAATAGTTCAACTTGAATTATTTTACCAAAGCAGATGGTCTGTCTAAGAGCTAGCACTGGTAGATTCCTGCCCTTACCTGTGTGTCAGGCAGAAAACCCTCCACTGTGCCCTTCTCTAAAACTAGCCTCACTTGTTAGAAGGGGCATAAATGTTTTGATTGCAAGGCCTACCCTTCGCTGGGTCAATAAGGACAGCTTATTTCAAAACGGTCAGTTGATACACATAGCTTTCCTGAATTTCCCACACTTTTTGAAGGTATTCATTTTGTGAGAGAGTCAAGTACTGGATCACTGTTTCTGAGGGTAGTCCCATTTGTTTGAAGCACCTGCCTGATGGATGCTAAAGGTCATATGGGCTAGCAAAAAGACAAGCAGACTTCTGGCCCTCTTGATGTGGGTATACCAGTCCCAATCCTCTAGATATGCAACTAGTGTCCAGAGATAGGGGAAATGCATTTTAATTTAGGTTTGCAGAAATATGAATTCATTCATTTCAAATCCAGTTGCACAGTTGGTGAGTCTGAAATAATTTTCAGATATAAATTAGACTGATCTACTGCAGGTCTTGAGCCAAATAGACCATTATACTCATCTCTATTAATAAATGGAAATATATTAAATGTGTATTAACAACAGATATGAATGCATGTATACTGCAGCTGTTTATATGGTTTATTGTACATTTTGTTATTTTTTCAATCTATCCACTACGAGGTCATACCAAGCACCAGCAGGATTGATTATGCCAGTTATGTAACTACAATTTGCCTGGGTTTGTCCTCTGTCATTGTCACTTGCTGCCACTTTCGCAGACTTGATGCGTTAATTTGTGGCTTGGCTCTGCTGTTTTTCTAATACAAAGTTCTAACAGAGTAAGTGCATGACCTTGTTTTTTTTATTAAACAATTGTCTAGGAAATAGGCAAACATGTGTAGTTCATGAACAATGCATCCAGCATTATGAAACTAAGAATGAAAATTAGAGTCACTAAGTAGGTAGGCATTGACAGACAGCTTAAAGCTGACTCATGTATATACTTACATTGAAGGGAAGTTGAAACCTCTTTAAGGTTTTGTCACTCCCTGGGTCACACTTTCGAGATTTTCCCACTTCCTCTTCAAGTGACTTTCATGACAAAGACAGAAAGTAAGAGGTATTCTCCCCAATGGGTAAATAACTAAGGTAAAAAAAAAACTACTAACAAAGTTTCACCCTTTCCTAGTCTACACATTTTTGTTTCATTGTTATCTCTGTCTCAAAAGGAGAAACTTCATCTGAAAAAGAGCAAATAGGGTGTTCATTTTGCAAGGGGATTTGTACTTTGTAGGAAAAGCTTACCTTAGTTTGAATAATGTGATGAAATTTCACTTTGCAAAGAATATCCAATCACGTGCAAGGAAAATAAAATAAAATCAGTATTTTTGCTTGTACATGATTGATGCCGGAAGTCAGCAGAGCTTCACCTCATGCAATAAACTAAGGGAAAATTCCCCTGCAAACAGCAAATTGGAAAGTGAACACCTTTTTTGACTTTAGTAAATCAACCCGTAAATGTCCAGATCACATGACTAAACAGTGAAGAGAATTAAAAAATAAAAACCTGACATATGATACATCACTTTCCCATCACACAATGGGGCTCTTTTCTCTGATTCCTATTTTGCTATGAAGCCATGATATAGGTGTTGGAATATGAAGCCACAGTACATGGATGCCAAAGACAGGCATCCAATACACCCAATAGTGTCAAATGCTAAAGAGCCTGGTGTAGGTTGCAACGCTAGAATGGAAAATAGGTAGGAAACACAGACAGAGTAAGAGGTAAGTATATCTCTTTTTTTATATATATCTTTTATTGCAGGGAACTGCTGTTTGGATTTGTTTAGGGTCTCTTTAAAGTAGAACTGTACTTAATTTCCTCCAGAAATGACAGATCAAAGCTATCCCTCCCCACTCCTTCTTCTGGTGCCACCATCTTCTCCACTACATCTTTTGGGTCCCATGTCACTCATCTCCTCTCAGTGGGCCTCCACTTCTGATTAAACTCCTGCACATGAATGCATGACATTGAATTTCTGGTATCACGGGAAGGAGCTCTGGTGTCCATTGTCATGCCCTGCAAGCAATGAACACTCTTTTAAAAATTGCAAGAAGAGAGGAGGGAAGTATGTTTTTGGCAAAAGAGACATGCAAACTAGGGATGAACCGATACTTTTCAGATATCAGATACTTCAGATACTTTTCAGAACTACCAGCGTTGCTGAGGTTGCAGAGGTTGCAGCGGTTGCAGCTAGGACCTGGCTCTGGCGCTCAACCACTGTCCTGAAATCATTAGTCTGTATTGTTTTAGAAAAACTGTCAATAAACAGACAATGACAATAAACAAGAATGTATCAGTACTTGAAAAAATGGTATCGGTGCATTCCTTTATTTATATTAATAAAAACAAAATCATACATTAAAGCAGAGATGTACAAATCCCGGTAGCTCTGTATGATCCTTACAAATGACAGCTGCCTCCTATCTTCTGAATTTTTCTCTTGTCTAGTCTTGGAGCTGGAAAAGTATCTGTACTTGTACTTGTACCGAGTATGGTACTTGGTATCGGTGCATCCCTAATGCAAAACTTTATCACCTAAAGTTCTGCATTAAATAACCCTGCCTAAGTTTAAAGTTAACAAAGACATTATACTATGGGTCTTATAGCTCAAGAATAAAAATTTGTGATAGAGATTCCTTACAGTAACTGGAGCATTAGATTCAGGGACACTTGTACTCTTTGGTTTGCATGTTATGATTGTTAGTTACATAAAGATTCAGTAGAAAACATTCAGGGGCCTCCCTAGCATGTTTGCCGCCTGCGAGGGCAGGGTGCTGCTAGTGGTGCACGTGGAGGGTGGAAAGGCAGTATGGTCTCTACATAAACTGGTGAAGCCCAGCTATGGCCAGTGTTCCTCTTTGTGATGTCACTAGTTGCCAGGAGCTGGGAAGGATGCCAGCCAGAGCATCCCAGTTTGGTAGAAGTTCTTAATAACCTACAATGCTCTGGCCGAAAATTGACACACTGCAAACTATGTTCAGCAGAGCAGCCATGCCACCCCCCTAACATGACACAGAAAGATGCCTCCCAAGGCAACAGCCTCAGGCTGACTCATTATAGGAATGGGCTTGAAAACATTGAAAAATGTCTATAGTGTAATTTTTTGGGTGGAGTGTCTGTATTTGTCCCATGAAAAGAATTGCATAATAAAAAAGTGCATTGAAAATATAACTATATAAATGTAAGTATTGACTTATTTTTCTTGTTACACTCACTCTGCAGGCATGCCTTTTCCTGAAATGACACATCAAAGATGTATGGAAATTAAAAATACAAAAAAAGAAGGCAATGGAGCCTTTAATACATATTTATGGCTTGAATTTGTCTCCTAGCCTATCTTAATAGACACATTTCAGATCCAAAAAAGAAACTATATATCCTTCATATTAGGTAATGACACTGCCAAATAACACCATCTAACTTCCAAGAGAGATCTGCAGAATACAAAGTAATTCTTGTTTAGCCCTTTTAAGACGTTTGACATTTGCTGTTTTCTAAGATGCATCTGCAAGAAATGATAAGGTTGCTTCTAGCATAGCACGCCGATAACCCATTTACTGCTGCCGACTATGGGATGCAAAGGCAGATTTTGGCGCCGGATAAGATGACAAAATATTAAAATCAGCAGGAAAACAGTAATAAAAATATAAAAATGGCTGTTGGAGTTTGTGTTGTATCTATAGAACTGTTAAATGTACAGTGTTAATGTAAATATCACTACTGCTTAGTGATAAGGGAG
>NW_017307691.1:147834-152269 GCF_000935625.1 Nanorana parkeri
GGTTACACATGCAAGAAAAGGGAAACATTCCAGCTGGCCTTTTATTAGTGCATGTTGCAAGATTAAAATAATAAATAGTTGCTAGAGAAGGCCAAATCTACGAAGATCTGGATAAAACTTATCTGCAAGTAACTAATTGTATGGTGCTCTCCTATTTTCCCAAATCTACCTGCTTCTGATGCTTGTTTTATGAATATTTGTTTATTATGGAATAGGTAAGCTTCACACTACAGCTTTTGGTCACTTCCTGTAGGCATAGGTGAAATCACAGGACCTTCTCATAGGTTCCTGGGAAATCTAAGAATCCTACATCTTGCAATAAGACACTCTTGCACTGTGCAGGAATGCATTCTTTTGAGATGTGTTTTTTTAAGTTGTTTTTAGGGGGTTATTCACAAAGCTGCCGAAAGCAGCCGAGCGAATGACCCAGTTGAAGTGAGCCGAACAACATTCAGCTATTCACTTTGGCTCAGTACGGCTGATTTCCGCTGTACATTGGCTGCACTTCTAAGTGAACCAAAGTGCAGAAGTACTTTGACCAAACCAACATCTGGATCGGCTTATCCGAAGCTCCGGCAGCTCACTCAGTGCCGTTTGCCCCTATTCACATAGGAGCCGAATGGCAGTGAGTGAATAGCCGAATGCCGCCGAGCGTACCGAGCAGAATAGCAAATCAATGAAAAGAGTAAAAAGAAAAGTTGAAAAAATATTGTTTTAAATGTAAATAAATATTTAATAAAAAAAATAAACAAAGATTGTTTTAAAAAAGAAAAAAAATATATAGTTAAAAAACAATTGGGCAGAGCTATCAATGACAGCTAGCTCTGCCCAGCTGTTTTCCGCCTAACAGTTTCCTATTGGCCGGCACCTGCTAGAGTCTTCTAGCAGGTTCCGACCAATGAATAACAACTGGGCGGAGCCGACCATAATATCACGGCCGACTCCGCCCAGTTGTTATTGTTTAATGACCGAACAGCATCCCCAGGTCATTTGGGGACGCTGATCTGTCAGTACAACTTGGTGGAGCCAGCCGCTGGCTCCACCCAGCTTTCATTTGTGGGGCCAAAGAGAGCCGAAGGATCAGCCAAAGCCATGTGAATAAACCCTTTAGTTTTTTTATCCCAGGAGAAGACACAGTGGCATCCTGTTGCCTAGATGAGTGCACGTTTTTCTTCCTTTTTTTATTGTATGCCTTTTGCTATATATAAAGGCTTAAAACTAGGTATTTAGGTATATTATATGACAAAGGGTGTGGAATACTGCTTCACAATCCCCATACACTCTCTGCTACTTGATAAAATGGAGATTCCCATTGGATCACTTGAAAGGCTAAAAACTGGACCTTGTAGTTTTTAGGTATGACATATGATAAAGAGTGTGGCATACTGCTCATAAAATCCTCTGTACTCTCTGCCAACTGATAAAAAGACGATTCCTATTGGATCACTTGAAAGGTATCCAATGCACCTGACTGGGAGGATTGCTAATATCTGCCTGGTTTTGTGATTACCAGTGGAGAGGTTTAGCCAAGATTTGCTTATTACTAACATTCACACATATTCCAGGGAGCAAGCTGGAGGTAGCATAAATATCTGATAATCTGAATTATGGTTTTGTGCTCTAGCTATATGTAGATCCCACTCTACAGCAGACCTAGAGTGAGATTGTGAAAAAAATGTCTGGAACCAAGTTTGGGAGCCAAGCAAAGATTGTGTTTGTTAACTGTAAACTGAATGCTTATTCACAGAGCATAACTTAAAAAAAAAGAATACAAACTGTTGCTTACATATTACTTGCTCTTTTGTGAAAGAAAAGAAACATTTTTTCTAACCTGCATTTTCCTTTGGAAATAAGGTGGGCTATTTAAACTTTAGGTTAAAGTTTAACCCTGTCTGTACTGTGCTGGCAGATCTCATCAGTTGTAAATTAGATTTGAACACTGTCTGTCCTAACTAGTGGTTAAAGCAGGAAAAGTTTTGTTAAGTGGGGCTACCCCTGTACTGTACTGTAGTAGGGTTGCCACCAGTCCAGGATTTTATAATCTCAATTTTATAAGGTAATGGGTTTTGTAGTGCACAGAGGAGATCCGGGAAGGATGACAACAATGCTTCAGATTTCAGTTTGGTAGGACTACATTTTTGTTCTTGGGTTAAAAATAAACTTTTATGCATAGAAAAAAAAAAGTTTTTTTTAGTTTTGGATAGAGTAAGGAAGGGTTGAAACTTCTGTCGGCTTTTTCTTGTTTTTACCTCAATGGAGATATTTCCATGTGCTTCCTGTCCCAAAGACATAACAGGAAGGGAAATGATATCTCTCTAAAGTGTGAGTAAATCCCTTGTTAGACAGCTGTCACCAGAATAGTTTTCTCCATAGAAAGATTCCCCCTCACCTCTTGTTCTGCTGACAACTCTAAATAGTTAGATTTCCTGTTACTTTTTGTATTAATGACAATGGGTAAGGGGCACATAGAGCGGGTAAAGCCCAGCAAGGGCAAAGACAGCCATCAAAATGTGACAGGGGTTTCTATCCTTTTTCTACTCTATTCAAAAATAGAGAAAAAAGTTTTGGCTATACATCCACCTCAAAAAATAACAGACCTGTTCTGAATCAGCCATCCAGAAAATGTTAAAGCATTTGGATCAACATAATAGCCAGGCAACTAGCATTATTAATGGGAAAGTCAATTAATGACAACCAATATCATTTCTTGGGACATGCTTCCTTTAAAAAAGCTTTTGAAAATATCAAGCCCACTACTATATTAGCTCACAGAGATGCAGATTGACGATTCTCTGCCAACCCTTTGCTTGAACAGTCGTGCTTTTGCTTTTTAATGGGGTGTTTAATATTCACAGAGGAGTTCAAATAGATGTAAAACAGATCATTTATGCAGCTCTCTGAGACTTCCCTCAAAGTGACCACTTCCATCACGCTTTCTACCTCAAGATCAGGAAATCTTTAAAAAGGAAGAGAGATGGAATAGAATCAATTATAAACTCAAATTGCCTCCCAACAGACCCAAACACATAATTACTGTGCTTTACATATTCTTGATATTTGTTTGCAACTCTCTTAAACTACAGTCGTTAAAATGCTACTTTTATGTTTTTTCTTTCTTTTTTAATATTTTTTATAGTTTGATGCAAATTTAATACAGCTATTAAAAGGCTTTGATATGACTGTAGAATATCGAACTGAAAAAAACTGAATAAAGCAAAGTGATATTGTTTTAGAAAATGATTAAATATATTAATGCATATAGAGATAAAGAGTATTTATCCATTTAGATTCACCCTCTCTTTCGGGCTTAAAGGAGAACTATGGGGTCAGTGTTTTTCCCCATAGTTCTCCTTAGGGTAACGGGAGGACACAAACTAGCGTCCTCCCGTTACCCTAAGCTCAGTATACTGCGAGCTACAGCTCGCGGTATACTGAGACGCTGCAGCCGGAGCAGATCCTGACTTAGATGACGGGATCCGCCCAGCTGCGTGAGTGACAGCTGGCTCCGCCTATCGAGAGGCAGAGCCAGCTGTACCCGCCCCCTCCCCCGTCCGTTCCACCAGTCAGCGCTGGCAGATCGGAGCGGGGAGAGGGGAATCCAGCCCCTCCCCCTGTCACGGCAGAGAGCCGTGACAGGATTGAGAGGCGAGCGAACCCGGTATGTGTTCGCTCACCTCCCGATCTACTGAGCTGACCTGTGACAGTCTCATTGTCACAGGTCGGCTAGAACTATGAGGTGAGTGAAAAGCACTCACCTCATAGTTCTCCTTTAAAGCATTTAAACAATAGTGGGGGGTGACACAATTAGAATTAAAGAAAAACAAATCTGAACATGTAGCAATTGGCTGATTAAAAATTAACAATTGTTCAGAAAATGTGTTCTCCAAAGTAATTTCTCAAGTGGAATAAGGTGGCACATACAACTGGTTCTTGTCTGTATGCAGGGCCATCTTTAATATTGATTGGACCCAAAACAAACATTTTCTTGGCTAAGAGACAGCCAGGAAAGAGGGAGAGAGAGAGGAAAGACAGCCAGGAGAGAGAGCGAGGAGAGAAAGCCAGGAGAGAGAGAGGAGAGATAGCCAGGAGAGAGATAAGAGATAGCCAGGAGAGAGAGAGGATAGATAGCCAGGAGGGAGGAGAGATAGCCAGGAGAAGTAGAGGAGAGATGGCCAGGAGAGAGAGGAAAGATAGCCAGGAGAGGAATGATAGCCACGAGTGAGAGAGGAGAGACACCCAGGAGAGAGAGTGAAGCGAGACAGCGAGGAAACATAGAGAGGAGAGATAGCCAGGAGAGAGAGAGAGAGGATAGATAGCCAGGAGAGAGAGAGAGGATAGATAGCCAGGAGAGAGAGAGAGGATAGATAGCCAGGAGAGAGAGAGAGGAGAGATAGCCAGGAGAGAGAGAGAGAGAGGAGAGATAGCCAGGAGAGAG
>NW_017307691.1:152568-152962 GCF_000935625.1 Nanorana parkeri
AGGAGAGAGGAGAAAGGGCAGAGAGAGAGAGGAGAGATAGCCAGGAGAGAGAGGAGAGATAGCCAGGAGAGAGAGAGGAGAGATAGCCAGGAGAGAGAGAGAGGAAAGATAGCCAGGAGTGAGAGAGGAGAGACAGCCAGGAGAGAGAGCGAGGCGAGACAGCGAGGAGACAGAGTGAGGAGAGAATGCTAGGAGAGAGAGAGAGGAGAGATTGCCAGGAGAGAGAGAGGAGAGATAGGCAGGAGAGAGAGGAGAGAGCGAGGCGAGACAGCGAGGTGACAGAGTTAGTAGAGATAGCCAGGAGAGAGAGAGGAGAGATAGCCAGGAGAGAGAGGAGAGATAGCCAGGAGAGAGAGAGAGAGGAGAGATAGCCAGGAGAGAGAGAGAGAAGAGA
>NW_017307691.1:152998-161412 GCF_000935625.1 Nanorana parkeri
TGAGGAGAAACAGCCAGAAGAGAGAGTGAGGAGAGACAGCCGAGAGAGAGAGAGAAGAGACAGCCAGGAGAGAGAGAGAGAAGAGATAGCCAGGAGAGAGAGAGAGAAGAGATAGGCAGGAGAGAAAGAGGAGAGATAGGCAGGAGAGAGAGAGGAGAGATAGGCAGGAGAGAGAGAGGAGAGGCAGTCACTTAAGAACTTGGTAAGAACTTTTTAAATGGACCAAACTATATACTGTCTGTCACAATTTCATCCATGAAAACATGTTTATGGGAAAACAAAGAGGGAGAAAGATAGAGGGAAAAAGGGGTATAGAGAGAGAGAATGAATCATCAGAGTGCAGTCCTCAGGCATAATCGTGAAGAAGGGAAACCTTCTGCAGCTGAGCTTAGGACCTGTCCTGTGTAAGGTGCATGGCTGTTTAAAACCAGGAACATCAGGGCCCCATGGTTGCCCCTGTCTGTCTCACATATTTTGTCCGGGTTTCAGCTGCCATGAAACCTGGACACAGCATTTAAGCCCCGGACTGTTCTGGGGAATCCTGGATAGGTGACAACCCTAGGTGCCACGTGTGCATCTTTTGCTGGCTCAAGGGAAGCGGCTTTGGGCCCCACAACAATGAGTGTGCCCAGGGCAACTGCCCCTTTTGTCCAATGGTAAAAATGGCCCTGTCTGTATGGTTCAGTACACACAGATATTTTGTTAAAAAGAATCCCTTAAGCCACACTAACATAAGTGTAGATAGCAGCATCTATGGACTGATGCCAAAGTGCACATTAACTCATTAGCTTTTCTGGAACTGCAATAGGTAGTATACAACTTTTATTGGGAAAAAATCAGATACTTTTATAATTTTATTTACTTAAGTGCTATAGGATAGGCTTCCATGTAATTTCTAGATTCCCCTTCATTAAATGCTGTGTATAGTTTGTCTTTCCTGTCTCCTCCTATGCTGCAATCTCCCTTGGTGTCCTCACTTTCTATACACCATGTATGCTTAGTGGGACCTTAGAACACTGCAGCAAAGTGCCAACGACCAATCTAAGAGCAAGCCAGCTCAGAGGATCAGGTGAGTATAACTTTGTTATTTTCCTCCCTAGACCGAAATATGCAGTTAACTCTTTGCAATGCAAGGGGTAGCCCCTCTGCAAGGGTTAATAATAATTTTCCCCAGGGTTCTTCTTTAAGTACAGTATCTGTTGTTGATTTGGCATGCTCTTTGCAGCTGTATAAGGTTATCATTGTAATTTACCTTGTGTGTTTTAATTGCTTGTATGAAAAGTTATATTGCACATATTCAAAGTCTAAGGAAGGCTATACACCATTTGTTTTTTTCATTCAGACTCAACGGGTGAAACAGGAAACATTATGTGATTGCCCCATGTATACTACACAGATTGGATGTGAGAATTCCCCCTATCGGGCTATTGTATTCTGACAGCGGCATGTTTACCCGAACATTGACTGCAGCTGATTGACAGCACTAACTGTGGTCCAATAATTTTCAGACAGGCTTCTTTAAAAAAAATGAAAACATTTTCTTTTTTTAAACAAAGGGATACTGACAGGGGCCACATGCTGCTCAAGTAAAAATGTTAGCAGTGTATGGCCAGCTTAAGTTTCTTTCTGTTAATTACAATCTGGTTATATAATTTAAAACAGGATTTCATCATTGGTTTCCTAACAACTTGCCTTTATTTGGCTGGTGAGTGATGGAGTAGGATCCCAGTCAGAGACAGAACCAAGTGGCCAGGATACAGATCTGGCCAAGTGGCCAGGCTACAGATCAGCACTGGAGAAGGGTTGACTATAACACTACAACCTTCACTGCACATTGTGTACCCAATATAAAGGAGGTAATGGGTGTTGGTGGGGCTGATCATTTAATGTAGAAGTGTTTTAAAGTACGTGTAAATCCAATCACTAACATCTCATATAAGTGTAGCACTTACACCTTAAAGAGCTGCTGGAATAACTTGGGTCATTACTAGTCTGTCTTGGGGATTTGGTCTTCAGCTGCCCCACTAGCAGTTAACCATCCTCTTCTAGTGCCCACAAAGCTGATATCCACTCCAAAGGTATAATACTGAAGAACTTTTATTAACATCTTCATACTGGGGAGAGAGAGTTGTGGGATCCTAGACATCCAGGGTGTAACAGACATAGACTCCAGACTCACCAGACCTCTTAAGCATCTCAGTGTAGATCCATTTTTGGTACAGTGAATAATAATTGGAGTAACAGATGAGCAGGGATGAGTAAAGATCCTCAGCTTGAGAGACACCAGCCATGCTCCAGATGTGCTCTATGTTCTAGGCACCTCCAGCAGACATCAGCTTATCTGGCTCTCCTCCTCTGATAACAGCACAGGCCTCCTCCATACTTGAGGCCACACTCCAGCCTCTGGCCACCTCCCTGGTCATCAGGCCTAGCCTGGCGGTCAGACTGGACAGCACCCAGTCCTGTGCTAAGCCATGGCTGGTCCCTGACTAGTCTCAGCACATGGCAATTCCCTCCAGTACATGTGCCATATCCCAGCATGCGCCACTGGTTGAGAGAAACCTAGTGATTGGCTGCTGTCCTGTACATACACTTACAGTACCTCTCATTGGCTGTCCCACAATACAGCAGAGCCACACTCCACCCAGGGTGTACAGTCAATGCCAGACACCTGAAATTAACCAGATAAATGCCTACTATAATCCAGCCAGGCTGACTACAGCCCTGACAATCACTAAATGGCTAGTAGCCACCTCACAGAAGGTGATGGGCTACATGAGCTTTAACATGTTAATATACATTTTTAAATCATTTCCAAAATAGTTACATTTTCAGCTTTCATAAAAATAGTACCTGGTGATCCTGTCTTGGGGACTTCCAGTTATAGGGGAAAAATGCTTTGTCTTACTCTCATTTGTTCTCCTCCATTGTAAACCTGTCATATGCACTTCTGATGGGGACCACTGGTGTCTGTTTCAACCCCCCTTATGCATGCTGCATTGTTGGTACTGTCGGGAATCCTACAGTATGAAATGCCCTGTAGCCCACATTGGAATGCATACATGTAGACCAAATGTGGCTGCAAATACACTGCAGTCAATCATCAAGACTAAGATGCAACAAAGGATGAGCAAAAAACACATTTTATTAAAAAATATATATTTTTTTTATGTTACACAATGCTTTAGCAAACTGTTTTTTCTATTTAAATGGGTGTTGTTTGCCCAACAACTGGTGCTCTATGTAGAAGGCCTAGGGCAGGTGTGCTAGGTGTCATGTCCCTGTAATGCCACTGATATGTGAAATACTTAAATTGCACTTTCAGGTTATAAACTATACATTATTTAAATATTCTTGAAGAACTCTGTTTTTTTTTTTTTAAATTAGCCCTTGCAGTTGGGCTACCTCCTGCACTGCAAGGGTTAAGTGCTAGTTTTGGTCTAGGGGCAAAATTAAAGATGTGCTCACCTGATTCTCAGTCCTACAGCAGTCAGTGCACACCTCTCTCCACCTCCACTCCAGCTGTGGTATGTCTCTTGGCGTCCTCACATGTAATGGACCTGCAGGATAATGTCACAGGTGATTGGACTGCCAGAGCCCAGGGAAAGAAAAGGCTGCAGGGACCGGTCTTGCAGCCAGGTGGGACCAAGGATCAGGTGAGTATATTTTCTTTATTTTCATCCCTAGACCAAAACTAGCATGTAATGCTTGCAGGTTCACTTTAAAGAATTAATTATAAAAAAAAAAAAGTTACAGGAAACCTAAGACCTTGTTTACATGTGTGCAGGTGCGACAGCACCTGCACACATATATATATATGTGTGTGTGTGTGTGTGTGTGTGTGTATATGCATGTTTGCATTGTGTATAGGCCAGCCCATGCATTTCAAAAGGCAGCCCTACGCATGATAACTGCACCACAGAATTTCCTGCACCTTTTTTCAAAACGTGCCGCACCAAAGAACATTTTACTTTGTTGGCTTGTGTTTGGGTGCATTATTACACACACATGAAAGCAGCAAGGTGTGTTTAGGTGCTATTAACAATAAATGGCACTGCAACATGGCTCACAAAGTCTTGGAGAGGAACTGCTGCACTCCTTACTGGAACCCCTATGAAGGAGGGTGCTGTAGTAACCACAGATGGCACCGTGCATCTTGAAATATATGATACATGTCACCAGCACACCTACTCATACTAAAACCTGATGAAGGGGACCCGGCGTGGCCCAGATACATTGTTTTGTGACAGTCTGCATCAATAAAGAAGATGGATTATAGGCACAAGACATAGGTGTGCTGGTGAGATTTGTCATATATTTGAAGATGCCGCACAAAGTGACAAGTGTTTTGGTATGCTGTGGCAATGAAAGTTGTATCTTCATATCTTCACACAAGATGTGGCAATGCATGGATGTAAATGAGGAGCTATCAGTTTGCTATCGTTTTGAAAGTTTCAGTGTCATGGCTTGAGACTCTGATGATTAGCACTTGTGGTTTCCCTATGCAAATGTGAGACACTATTGCTAATGGCAGTTTGTACTCAACTAATTCATCTTCTTTTTTAAAGTTGTTTTGGGATTCATTTATGATTTTAAAAGTTATTACTGAATCTCAGTCCTCACAAACCAATTTGGGCTTGTGAGATTTTTGTTAAATCTCTAGGTTGGCATATAAAATATTTTCTTTTTACAGCTGTAAAATGCAGTTATTTTATTAGTATATTCTAAACAAACAAACAAACAAACCTATTTATATAAATTTTATGATCTAAAATATGCAAAATGTTCAACTGTGGCTCTAAATGAAGCATATTGCCAGAACTGTCCCAGCTGAAAACACCTGCTTTGAGTTTTTGTTGTGAATTTTCCTATAATGTCTTATAAAAGTCTTTGCAAAAATCATTTAGCACATTTTCCTAGCCAGGTATCTCTTTGATATGTCAGGTAAGTGATGACAGGTGGATTTCAATTCCAAAATTTAACAAAAGTTATACATTGTTAAAACAGAACCCCAGGCTCAGTATATCACCTAAACGGGTAGTAAACATTACTCATAATTAAGCAACACCAGTTATAATATAATTTTAAAATAAAAATACCTTTATTTAATTTGATGTTCCTTTCTGTGCTATCATGTAACCTTAGTTCAAAAACATAACAAAAAACTTAAATTGACACTAAACTCAGAAGTTAGATCTTAAAAAAACATTCAAGTATCTTAACTATTAACAAAACTGTACCTTGTTTGTGTATCACTCG
The DNA here is from genome assembly GCF_000935625.1 of Nanorana parkeri. Taxonomy (NCBI): domain Eukaryota; kingdom Metazoa; phylum Chordata; class Amphibia; order Anura; family Dicroglossidae; genus Nanorana; species Nanorana parkeri. The sequence goes on from NW_017307691.1 coordinate 158,258, forward strand.
GCTGTTAATCATCAAGTCATCTCTGGATTGGTGCTGACACTGTCCTTCCTTCTGGAGGGTGGCTTCTTTTGTTTTCCATGGTCCCTATGCGTGTTGTAAAGTAGCTACTGCTCTAGGCTCACCCCTGTTAAGGATCGTAATATCATGGCTTTGGGCAGTGGCTACTTTACAACACACATAGGGACCATGGGGAACAAAATTAGACACCCTCCAGACAAGTGATTCCCAAATAAGATACATTTTTGTTAATAGAGTACTTGAATGCATTTTTTAAGGTTTTATTGTCACTTTAATTTGGGTAGCATAGCAATGTAGCTAATTATCTGCATTCAAACACCCTCAAAGACAATAATACAAAACCAATTTCAGCTATACCAACACCCGATGGTTGGTTGCAATTAAAGTATATATTGGACACTTTTAAAGTGTGTATAAATCCAAACAATAATATATCATATAAGTGCATTTGCTGTGGAATATGGCTCTCTGGCCAGCACCTACAGCAACCCCAAGCAATGGACCTGGTGAGAGAACAGATGGCGAGAATGAGCAGCAGAACCAGAAACACAGCAGGTGGACAAGAAAACCCACAAAACACAGCAACAATGATTATGTAGTGGTAACATTTTAATGGATACTATGTTCAAGGCTGAATTTAAATTTGCGTCTACTGTGTGTAGATGCAATAAAACATCTATACTTTTTACAGATGTTTATTTTTTCTGGACATTATAGCAAAACAAATTGCTGTGCATTTTAAATGAAAAGTAATTTATCAATGGCTTGTCCATATTGGTTGGTTCCTTTTTTCAAACTCTAATAAGTGAAAAACCTACAGAAACTAGTGCAGCCCAAGAGTGTAACTTCAAAATTTTACCCAGATGGTACCAATGCCCATCAAACCTTCAGAGATTTTTCCCTATGATACCAGACGCATGCTGGCGCTGTCTCTCTGACGTGGGTACCATGGTTCATGTATGGTGGGACTGCCCTAAACTACGTCTCTTTTGGAACTAATCTCTAGGTTGGCATATAAAATATTTTCTTTTTACAGCTGTAAAATGCAGTTATTTTATTAGTATATTCTAAACAAACAAACAAACAAACCTATTTATATAAATTTTATGATCTAAAATATGCAAAATGTTCAACTGTGGCTCTAAATGAAGCATATTGCCAGAACTGTCCCAGCTGAAAACACCTGCTTTGAGTTTTTGTTGTGAATTTTCCTATAATGTCTTATAAAAGTCTTTGCAAAAATCATTTAGCACATTTTCCTAGCCAGGTATCTCTTTGATATGTCAGGTAAGTGATGACAGGTGGATTTCAATTCCAAAATTTAACAAAAGTTATACATTGTTAAAACAGAACCCCAGGCTCAGTATATCACCTAAACGGGTAGTAAACATTACTCATAATTAAGCAACACCAGTTATAATATAATTTTAAAATAAAAATACCTTTATTTAATTTGATGTTCCTTTCTGTGCTATCATGTAACCTTAGTTCAAAAACATAACAAAAAACTTAAATTGACACTAAACTCAGAAGTTAGATCTTAAAAAAACATTCAAGTATCTTAACTATTAACAAAACTGTACCTTGTTTGTGTATCACTCGGCTGTTAATCATCAAGTCATCTCTGGATTGGTGCTGACACTGTCCTTCCTTCTGGAGGGTGGCTTCTTTTGTTTTCCATGGTCCCTATGCGTGTTGTAAAGTAGCTACTGCTCTAGGCTCACCCCTGTTAAGGATCGTAATATCATGGCTTTGGGCAGTGGCTACTTTACAACACACATAGGGACCATGGGGAACAAAATTAGACACCCTCCAGACAAGTGATTCCCAAATAAGATACATTTTTGTTAATAGAGTACTTGAATGCATTTTTTAAGGTTTTATTGTCACTTTAATTTGGGTAGCATAGCAATGTAGCTAATTATCTGCATTCAAACACCCTCAAAGACAATAATACAAAACCAATTTCAGCTATACCAACACCCGATGGTTGGTTGCAATTAAAGTATATATTGGACACTTTTAAAGTGTGTATAAATCCAAACAATAATATATCATATAAGTGCATTTGCTGTGGAATATGGCTCTCTGGCCAGCACCTACAGCAACCCCAAGCAATGGACCTGGTGAGAGAACAGATGGCGAGAATGAGCAGCAGAACCAGAAACACAGCAGGTGGACAAGAAAACCCACAAAACACAGCAACAATGATTATGTAGTGGTAACATTTTAATGGATACTATGTTCAAGGCTGAATTTAAATTTGCGTCTACTGTGTGTAGATGCAATAAAACATCTATACTTTTTACAGATGTTTATTTTTTCTGGACATTATAGCAAAACAAATTGCTGTGCATTTTAAATGAAAAGTAATTTATCAATGGCTTGTCCATATTGGTTGGTTCCTTTTTTCAAACTCTAATAAGTGAAAAACCTACAGAAACTAGTGCAGCCCAAGAGTGTAACTTCAAAATTTTACCCAGATGGTACCAATGCCCATCAAACCTTCAGAGATTTTTCCCTATGATACCAGACGCATGCTGGCGCTGTCTCTCTGACGTGGGTACCATGGTTCATGTATGGTGGGACTGCCCTAAACTACGTCTCTTTTGGAACTTAGTCTTTGATACATACCAAAAAGTCACGTCCTCTTCTCCATCTTGAACCCCCCAAGTAGCTCTCTGATCAATCCTTTCTGGCTCCTTTTCCTCTATTAAAAAGGACCTACTATGATTGTTCCTCACTTCTGCCACAGCTGTCATTCCTAGATACTGGATATCTGACTTGGTTCCATCTACACTAGAATGGATCTCAGAACTTAATAAACTGATGCATATGGAAGAATTGACGGCTCAACTCTACAACCCAAATCCCCCAATTCTCTGCCATATGGGCTCCCCGGATGCTATGTGAGGAAGATATATAGGGGTCTATTCACTAAGCTGCAGAGGGCAGCCGAGTGAATGACCGATCTGAAGTGAAGTGAGCCGAACACTGTTCGGCTATTCACTTCAGGCTGGTACGGCTGATTTCAGCCGTACATCAGCTGAAATCAGCCGTACATCGGCTGAAATCAGCCGTACATCGGCTTGCTTTGCGTGGCTTCGGGTCGGCCGAACATGCTCAGCATGTTCGGC
>NW_017307691.1:161583-161944 GCF_000935625.1 Nanorana parkeri
ATTCGGCTCGGCTATTCTGCTCGGTCCCTCAGAGGGACCGAGCAGAACAGAAAAAGAGTGAAAAAAGTAAATAGAAAATGATTGTGTGGAGCTAGCAGCGACAGCTAGCTCCGCCCAATAGTTTCCTATTGTCCGGCAGCTCTGCTGCTGTAAAACTTTCCCGGGTGCTCGTGGAGCCTCCCGCTCCCGGCCTCCCAGGAGAGAAACATTGCTGTGTCTTTTTTTCTTTATTCTGACACGAGCGATGTCAGAATAGAAAAAAAAATAGAATTTTCCCATTGAAAAGCATTGGGACATTACTATTGGCTATTTCAATTTGCAATAGCCAATAATAAACTAGCATTGTACCCGCCCTCTGCTG
>NW_017307691.1:163419-183810 GCF_000935625.1 Nanorana parkeri
GCTGGCTCCGCCCAGCTGTCAGAAGCAGGCAGAAGCTGTCAGAAGCGGCTTTCAGCACGGCTCAGCCGAGCCGATGCATATGCGTTCGACTTGGCTGAGCCGCTCGGCCATGATCGGGAGCTGTACGGGCTATTGTGAATAGCCCGTACAGCACCCCTTCGGTTCTACTGAACCGAAGGGGTCCTGGGGCCGAAGCTAGCCGAAGGATCGGCCGGAGCTACGGCCAGATCCTTCGGCAGCTTCGTGAATAGACCCCATAATATCTTGTAACATTTTATCATATATCCATAACCGTCAATATCCCTCCATTTGCCAATGAGTCTGTTCCTCCTGGGTGTCCCCAATTCATTACTATCATCTACACTCTCTCTGATCTACTCTCTTCTCTTATTCTCTTCTTCTCTTTGCTTTTCTTACTCATTTCTTGCCCTATTATTTCTCTTTTCTATATTATAGGGTTCTTTTTACACCACAAGTATAATTCTTAACAACCCAATTTTTTCATGGATGACAATGTTACATACTGTGAATCAGTGTTGATCACTAGTGTTATTCCTATGGCTTCTTACCATGCCTTAATGGTGATCAACCTGCTCATACTGTGCTCATCCATTTCTCACGGTTCTCAGGATCGCACTGTTGTGTTATATCACAGTATTATTCTCTTCAGCAAATTGTTATACATCTACAGTGCTTGTTCTTAATGTTTTGTATACTCTGAAAATTGAAAATCGTTTAATAAAACTTAATCTTTAAAAAAAAACCTGCAGAAACATATGATGCACATTTGTTCATGCTAATCTACCCACATTCAAAATTAGTAGGTTTGAGAAAAAAAATAATTAGCAGGATTTATTGGCAAGAAAGTCTGCAGTCAGTCTGAGCGTTAAAGGACATCTCCCTTGTAAGACTATACAGTATGACAAATTGAGTATATTTATCAAGATCCCGTCTTGCAATGCATCACAAAGTAATGCCGTGAGCAGCATTTTACAAATGTTGTGACCCTTCCGGGCAAGCGTTCTAACTGCTGCAGTGTAACAAATGTGTCATATTAAAGTATCACTGCGTATTATGCTCACTTTTTTCATTTCTTTTTTTATAGGTGCAAGTCGCAGAAAAACATGTTTTTCTAAAATCTTTTTATTTTTATTTTTTGTAATGTTCAGCTTCACATAAACACATGCTTTTATTTTAAGATTGTGTAAGAATGCTGTGACTTTACTTATATATTCAATATACGCTTTTTTTATTTCAAAGGCAATGGGATGACATCAAAAGTTAAGAATTCTACTGGCTGTAAACATCTAAAAGAAATAAACATAAAAAAAGTTGTGTTCTCTTTGTATGGAGACAGGTTGAGAAGTGCTTCTTCAGTAAAGTCTAGTTATATACAAGGGTTGGATTTTGGTTCTTGTAAGTGCTAGGTACCACTAAATGCCGTGATGCAGCTGCTATGGTCTTGTGTGCCCCATGCAGCAGTCATTATTAGGCAAAGCAATTTTATCCGGCACCACATATTATCCTAATCAAGTTTTTGATAAAGAAGAACTCAGGGCAGTTACAAATTATCCATTTCCCCCACACTGCAAGGATTAACTGCTAATTTTGGCCAAGGCTCTAAAATAAAAATGATATACTCACATGATCCATATTAGACCTTACATGAAGATCACATTGCTTTGTTAATCAGCAAATGCTTAGGTTAATGTTAGGGTTAGCTTTCAGATTAGTGTTAGCGGTAACATTAGGGTTAGTGGGCAAGCATTAAGGTTTACTTTAGGCTTAAGGTTCCCCTGTTCATCATTATTAAATCAAAGCACAAATGTAACTTTGTTCTTTGATTTAAGATTTAGGGGTGTGGTGCCTAATTACCCAGAGACACTACAACAAATAAGCATTAGTGATTTCCATCATTATCAAATGTCAGGTTCTCAGCTAATGAGAACCCAATTTTTGGCACAAGATTAGATCCAGGATAGATCCCGTAATTCACTGCAGCTTTAAAAACCACTATACAACTCCTTCATTTATCATTTGCTAATTACTTCAATGCACTTCACTAAAACAGGGATTTCACCGAAATGTCCTGATTACAACAAATTATTTGAAACAAATCTCTCAATTTTGCCCATACTTAATTTCTGTCTTGAAAAATCCTCATCTCAATGGTACTCAATGGTCTCAAAAAAAGAACCCCTAAAAATGTTCTCCTTGAACACTGTGCTTTGTACTGTTGTTTTTTCCTTTTAATCAAGTGCCACAACATATAGGTACCGTAATTTGAAATAAATATTGTTATTATATGAACAGCCTAAGATTTAAATAGGATTGTACTAGTGTACAACTATGTACATTGTATTACTTATGCTCAATAGTGCTTACTTGTCAATTACTATATATACATTAGTGTAAAATGCCCATAGCAATATACATTTGTTGTTTTCAAGAAAAGCCATGGTTACACAACAGTGTAGTCAATATGCTACTAACTTAATGAATTATGAAGCTGTAAGGAGACATATGACTATGCAACAGGTACTCATTTGTATTATTATCTACAATGTTGGACCTTGACGGCTCTATTCTTTTCTACTCCATATTTCTTCTGATGTCCAGCAGAATGAGAACTGTTATGCTATAAAAGCCACTGCCACTGATAAACTGCTGCTCTGTAGTAGTTCAAAGACCAGTAACTGGCAGATGTATGTGTCTTTAGTAGCCTCAGGAATTCTATTTATAAATAGCCACACTTCTCATAGATTAATAAATATTTAAAGTATATGTAAACCTTACATTGAAAATTGATCGTTTTCACTAGTGTTTCTCTCTGTTGTTTATCATGCTTGTTGCTACCGAGTAATCCTGACAGTTTTAAGGATCTTAGGCAACTTCCATGACAACGCCAACAAGGCTGCTACATCACTGCTGAAATTTAGACTGAATTGGGGGAAGCAGCATTCTGTTTTTTTTATTATTATTGTTTCTGTGGAAAGTTAAAAAGAAAATGTCCTATTTTTCTAATGTCACTTTGCTGCAATTAAAATTTGTTCAGAAATGTAATTTTAACTCAATTTTAACTCAAAAAGGGCAGATGTGTCTGAAACGAATTGACTTTCAGACCCGAAAAACAAAATAACGAAAAATCTGAAACAAGACTAAACAAACCTTTTTTTTGCCGACTTACATGTCTACTGTTTAGCAGGGTGAAGATCCTTTTAATTCAACTTCGAGGTCACAGTGAAAAACCACCAATCCTTTATACCAGTGGTCCCCAACCCCTGGATCAAACGGTACTGGGCCGCAGGCGAAGCAGCGCTCCCGACTCTGCTCTGCCCAGCTCCGTGTCATAGACTTTACTGCGGTTCATTGTAAAAACTTTGTACAATGAACTGCAGTAAAGTCTGTGACACGGAGGAGGGACAGCTGTATGCTGTAAAGACAACAGGCGGCACAGGCTATCACATCACTGTTAGCCTGGCGGGGGCGGAGCCTATACACGTCTCAGCAGGCACCCACAGCCACATCCTGGTATGTGGGTCAGCGTGAGTGAGGACGCACCGCGGTACAATTATCAAATGTTGACCGGTCCGCAGCGATAAAAAGGTTGGGGAGCACTGCTTTATACCATGTCTTTGGAAGATAACTTTAACCTGTATATGGTGCAGTGTAACTATCACAGATAGTGTCAGCAACACCGTATTCTGACATTAAATATTTTGGATGTGTAATTGTTTTTTTTTTTTACTTTTACATTTAGCTAAGGCTTAAATACAGCAACAGCATCAAATTTATTTCACCTTGAACAAAAAATACTCTTTTGGTTTTGACACCTGATTTTTTTTTATCTGGCAGTGATAGTCTTGAATAGAATGGTGGAAGTGGCAAACCCAACAGATCTGAAAGCTATAGAAAAGTTTACTCTTAAAAAAAAATAAAGCTAGAGTCCGCAAAGTCATACCAATTGGCCAGTGGCACAACCGTTTAATAGTATAGATTCTGAGCTTCTTTTTTTTTTCAAAGAACAAATTTGCATCATTTTAAAATGAACTTTATACATTTTTCTAAACCAAAGCCCCATGTTCTCTGAACCCTCTCCAATCCCAGTATTCCCAATTATTCCCAAAATATTTAAAATACAGACTTCAGGTATTTGGTAGAAATCTGATAGACTCAGAACAGTTCTTGAACACTTGCTTGAATAGGCAGAAAATAGAAAGAGGAAAGGCAGGTTGTATCTTGCAAGAGAGACAATAGCCACAAATATTGTTGTGTGATTGGGCAGTATGTGAGCAGCTTGGCTAGGCAGCATTAAAAACAGGATACATTAGGGTGGTTTTATCTTGATTTATTTATTATCTGAAAGACAACAGCCAGAAATATTTTTGAGAGCTGGAGCACCAACTTAAAGACACAAAGCAGGATTTTTCCTGCAGCAAACATTAGAAATTTGCCAGCTGAGGTCCAGCTGTGGAAACATTGTGTGGCACCTTTAGAGTGCCTGGACATTAGAATAGGCAACAAACTTTGAGAAATAATGCAGGATTTACTCAAATTTGACCGCTATGGGTCAGCTGCAGAAACATTGTATAGCCCCTTTACAGTGCCAGAGCACTTGAACAGGCCAGAAGACATTATATGAACTGGTAACAGTGGCAGGTATTATACCTTTTTTTCAGGGAAGGGAGGGACAGATGATAATTAAAGGTTTAGTATGTATCACCAGCAGGAGTTTGTAGCCATTAGCAACCCAAGAAAAGTTTATAATAAGGTTCCGATATTTCTGGGTATACTGTGCATGTGCAATGTATGCTGTGGCTGTATAGCATGGTGATTCTGATATAAAAAAAATAAAGGCATGCCCAGCCTCTAAATGGTGCTGCCCAACCATTGCTTTGTCCTGCAGAACCTGCTTGCCCCTTACTATCCCCGTATGCAGAACCCCTGACTCTAATGTTAGGCCTTTTATAGGGGATGCTGGCACATAACAAAGCCCCTCTTATTGGCCCTTTTAGTACAGGAGCTCACATTTTTGAACATGTCAGAACAACAACAAACCCATGACAGTAGCGAACCTGAATCTCATCTCTACATTCTAACACCAATAAGGTATTCAAAAGGTGTTATCACTCTCTGACCCCCAGTGAGGTGGGTGAGAATCAAGTGTAAAAAGTTGTGACAGGTCCAGTTGGTGAGATGGGGGGGGGCGGGGCGTGGTGGTTGGATTGGCTTCAATGCTGGTGTGCTGCTGCTGGTGTGTGCGGACCGGGGTGTCCAACGTTTGTACTGAAGAGGAAACAAAAAAAGAGGAATAAGCGCGACGACCTAGTGCAGATAAGAGATTGTAGAGCGGAGGGGTGAAGAAAGAGTGAAATGATTATGCTCACATGTAATCAGGTGGATCTGAGCTTTGGGAGTTGAGGGTCTCTTTTGAGGTGGTGCGATGCTTGATATGTTGAACTTCAGGTGGGGACTTCCAATATCAACAGTTGGATAAAATATAGGCACAGTGAGTGATCTGATGTGTACAGTGGACTGGTATAAAATACATAGACTCACCATTGAGTAAATGAGGTTGCAGGCTCAGCGACGATGGTCCATACAGATGATGCGGAGAGCAATATGGTAACCAGGAATAAACTTTTGTAGTAGATTCTTGGATGTGTCAAATCTGTTCATGTTTTATAATGCGTTGAGGAAGATTCTATAAGGAGGTTAATCGATTGTTGATGAGTAGACAGACCTTCAAGAGCTGCCTGCGTCTGACAGAGGCAAAAAAAGGTCCTGCAATGGTTTCTGTGGTTTTTGGGAGGTGTGGCAAGGGGATGATAATGGTTGAGGTGGGGGAAATGCATAACCCACCAATCTAGGTGGGGTGGATGTGACTCAGGTGCGAGAGATAGTGAGCACCTTTTGGAGGTGGATGGAGAAAATGTTGATCGGCCGTCAGTGTAGAATGGCCAATCAGTGAAGAAGTGGTGGCAGGTGGTGGAGGTGGGGGAATATGAGCATGGACAAAAATGAGGGCTGTGTGGCAGAGCTCAGATGTCAGTGGGATGGAGCCAGCAGCCGAGTCGACGGCGATCCGCCGTGAGGACACTCAGGCACTGGAGGTGGCTAGTCTTGGGAGTAAAACTAAGAACTGTGCCTGCAAATGAACAAAGGTGTGTTTCTGTCCAATAAATCAAGGTAAGAGTGATCAACATAGTAAACTATTAAGGAGTCCCAAGGACCACTTCTTATTGTGATTTCAGGGCTAGAGGGAATAATTTCTGGCAATTCTCAATTACACCCGCAAAGATAATCAGGCTTAGTTAAATCATGATTCATGCAGATTAATGCTTTCATCCTTATCTATAATTTGCAGAATGTAAACCCAAGCTTCTCTCCTACCACTGGCAGTAGAGACACAAAGTAAAAGGGACTCAATATATGCTGTAAACTTTTAAGATTTTTAATCAAGAATGAATAACTTTCTGTGCAGGTTAAGCAGAAAAGCCATATACAATGGATTATTTTAAAAAGAACAATCTTTTGTTAGTTGGTTCCTTTATGATGCTTAGCAGGTGCAACATTAAGCAAAACAGACATTAAAACAAATGTTTATGAAAATTAGAAAAATCACGCAGCTAAGCCTCTGCAATTTTCCATGGGGTAATTTCCAGAGATTCTCGTAGGAAAATGCACTTTGCCTACCTTCAGATACCTTATGAATGGGAACTGTAGGGTGCACTTATTGCCAAAATTGATAAAAGATAATACTGTACTAGTAGGTCATCGTCCACTGATTATTATAAGGATGTTTTATTACATTGAATGAAAAAAAAGTGTTCCTTTTGTCCCTTTTGTCTTTGCTCTGTTTTTCCTCAACTTTAAAATAATCTCTTGAGAGCCATGAATATAGGCTTTAAACATTCACAATACACACTTAACACTAATCCATAAGATTAAAGTGTTCATAGCTGGGAAAGGTTACTATGGCAACACACACTCTAGAATTGTGTTTCTTAATGTTGCTTAGGGTTGTTCTTTGTACTTCGAAAAAACCCCAAATATATATTTATTCTGGCCATTCCACCAGTTTCCCGTGGTAAAATATTTGATCCTTTAACACTGTGAACTATATTTATAATGTTTTCTGTAAAACTTAAAGTGATACTAAATGTTAGATACAGCAAAACCCCCAATTTACACTTTGTGGTGCCTGAAGTCAAATAATGTCAAATGTAAAGGAAAGAAAACAAACTGAAAAATAGAAAAATAAAAGAGGCTGTTTGTCTCTTGTAGATAGCCACATACAGTATATGTGAGGGCACTCAATTGTGTATGCAATTGATCACTTGGGGATATGTCTATTGGCTAGTGTTTCCCATCTGACCATCATTTTAATTGTTTGTTCAGAGGAGACCTTTCATACAAAGCTAGCATTACCAAATTCCCTTAGTCCAAAAAAATACCAAAGGTTATATACTGGCATCACTGCCACATAAAGCAGAATCATCCTATTATGACCAAATCCTGTCAAATCCTACCCTCTTTCTCCTTCTGCAGATCGAAAGGTTGGCTTAATAACACATTTGTGGCTAGTTCAATACTTTATCTGCTGGACAGCAAAAATATATAAAATCTATAATTTTTTCTATTGACACATGACAACAATGCACCTCACGCTTAAGCGTAGGCTTGTTAAATGTTTCCCTACTGGAAGCTAACTACAACGTTTTCTCTCGCTGGTATTTGGAGCCTTCTAGATTGGCATTAATGTTTCCAGAAACCAGCTCTCTATGCTTTCATGGATGTGACCATCAGGCATTATCCCTATTTGGTGGCAATGTTTTGAATTGCGGCCCTTCTGGAACATATTTTGTGCCTTGCTTTTCAGAGTTCTCCACATTAGTGTTCAAAGAGGCCCACAATATGTGTTTTAAATAAACCATTCCTGAGAGTTTCTAAGATGCAAGGCAAACTTATCCTTTTTTTTCTGAGTGGCCAAAATTTATATTGCCAGAGCCTGGAAAACACAGAAAGTTCCTTTTTCACACGTCAAATTCAAACTCAACTGGATCATGGTTCATGAAAAGTTATATAGCATTCATCAGGATAGACAACTCCAGTTTAAGGGAGTGTGGGAACCCTGGCTACAATATCTAGGTATTTTTGATGCTGTCTAACTATCACTATTCATATAGCATTTGCTGATTGGGGGATCTGGTGTCAGGAGCCTATAGTTCTTTCTTTCTGTTATTCCCTTTTGTTCCTACTTTTTCTTCTGCTTTATCAATGTATCCCCCATTGACCTGGTGGAATATTGACTATACTATGTTCTTAAAAGATTATTCTAATGTGTTCCTATTTTGAGCATCTGCTTTGTAATGGCTAATATACATTTTGCTTAATGCTGTTGACCTTATATGGTGCTACTACGTTAGATGCTATCATATTGTGTTGGAATACGATTTATGGTCTTCATTTTTCCTCATTATAGCCCTCATGGGAGAAATATTTGTATTCTATTTTGTATTCTCCATGCATTTTAAAAACTTTGAAAGTAAAATCTATAAACTTCTATGAGCCCATCAACCAATAAAGAAGGTGGTTTGTTGATAGAACTCTACTGGGAATGAATGTGCAGGAATGGCTCTAAGAAGATATTTGCTACTGGAATTTAAAAGGACTGAAGAGGTCATGACAGTGATATTAAAGAAACACTGTCACCTTCTCCATGCAAGGTTAAGTGATAATGTCTATGTAATGGGCCGATCCCCCAACCCATGTTACTTACCTTACACGTGCTTCCTCACTGCTCCTACCTCTATCCCAGCCATTGACAATACTGATAACAGTGCTCCTGGGTATGGAAAATCATGTGACCTTCTCCCTTGTAGCAGTGCTCAGAGTTAGCAGTCAGTCACTTGGCTGGAGTGCTGTCACCTAACTGAAGGAGTGATGTAACCACTGGTGTCTAAACTGAGACAAAAAAATAGAAATTTGACTGATCTGTGGAGAAAGGGTGGGTGGGATATTGCCTCAGAAATTAGAGAAAAATAATAACTTTACTTTGTATAAAACTATACAAGGTTTGAAGTGTCTCTGAGGGCTCCCTTTATAAATGTCTTAAAATGTCCTATTCTGGTCAGCACCATCTGAGTGCCCTAGTGCAGTGTGAATTGCATTTGGAAAAGTAAACTTATTATTTTGAGTATACTAGAATTCGGCCAACCATAGTGGTTTACAACAATTACTGTACTACAATTACTAAGCAAAATATCAACTATTGTGAAGGCCAAACATATTTACAAAAATTAACACTTGTTTGAAGCTATTGAATCAACATTACAGTCTTATTTTCTATGTCTGTACAGATTTATTTTAAGTTTTTTAGATATTACAAACACCAAGGAATGTAATTAAAATGAAATGTTTGATATGGTGAGTACTACAGATTGTGCAGATAGATTTGGGGCGAAACAGATTTTTAGGACGACATTTTTCACATGTTTAATTCAGAAAGAATGCTGTGACTATATTGAGTGGAAGCCATAGAATGGATAATACAGATTTCTATTTGATTCTTTATTTATTATTTATTTATCAATTTATATATTCTATTCATATTTTCATATCACATTTTCTTAACATTTTTTCTTGCTTTTTCTTTCAACTAGTGTCAGCTGCCTGTAATCATAGACAAATCACTGTGCCTTTATGTTGTAATGGAAATGGTTAGCATGACTGGACAATACAACTACAGTGTGTGTAAAAACACGGGGAAGTAAATAATTTGTTGAAAAAAGTAATGAACACTACAACTGAAAAAGCTGTTAAATGAAAAACGTAGGAGTAACTATTATTAACATTATTTATACACATTTACTTTTTTAGTCTGATATGTAACTTCAGTCACAATGATCATGTAGGTTAAAACTAGACATGTGCACTGCCAAAAAATTCATTTCGTTTCGTTTTAAATTCGGATTTGTGTTAAACTATAATAAGTCTTATTGACCACATAGTTGAGATCTAATGTAAAGTAAAGCTTAACATTATGAGCCAGTTCCTTCGAGATGTGTTGGTATTGTGCTGACCACTTTTTCCAGTGCAGTTCCAATGCACAGACAAGGCTATTTGCATTGTTTTAAATTGGCTCAAGTCATGCCTCCATATTGTGGTGGTGTGCACTGAAAAAAGTACTCCATGCAGTACTTTTTGTCAGCGCAGCATTGTGGATCATTGTACAACTGCATCACTCCACACTGTAGCATCATTCCTAATGAAATGTCACAACATTTAAATAAAGTTCTAACCAACAAAAAGTAAACAGTGTGATGCAATGTGATCCATGCATCAGCAAAGTTACCTATCAGCAGCTCTGCATTCAACACATCTTGTTAGAGTAAAGTACCATAAAAGTAATAGAAAATTGAGGAATGAAGAATCTATCACTCGTATTTGCAAGGGGATGGGCTAGCACATAGCATTACTCACCTTGGCAACCGGATCCTTAAATCGAGATGGTAGTATACAGGAGATCACATTTTGTCCCCTTCTGCATGCAACCTTAATTTTTTTCCATTCAGGTTTGGCCACTGCTCTTCCATTTCTACTCTGCTCCATATCAACTGTCTTCCTAATTACCCATACCTCCTCTAGCCTCCATTATTTGGCTTGCAGACTCTTACCCCGCACATCTGTGATCTGCTGTGCCTTCTCTCCCATTTATCCATTGGTTCTAATAGCTGTCTGCTGCAGGGCCAGTGCACAGTTCTACACCAGTACAAAACATCTGCCATAAAGTCCCAATGAATTAGTATTTGTGGCCAGACAGTCCCCAGTACATATATATGACAAGTGCTAGGGCATGGTAAATGATGCTGCCAGTGCAAGTCTGGGATCGACTGGGTGTTCTGTGCACCGTCATCATTTATTCATTATCACCATCCTTCCTCTGCTCACAAAACATGCTTATTAGATACTTGACCTTTTACACTGTGCTTTATTATCACCATCCTGATTCATGTTTTGTGTTGATCGGGGCATGGATGACTTGCAAATTTTATACTTAATAATTTTCAATGTAATAATGAGCCTGTTATATATAAAACACAATTTTCAAAACTACAGAATGCTAATGCAATTTCCTTCCTTCTAAATTCCCCTCAATATGAAAATTACAGTATGAGAATTATGCTGAGTAAATTGACCATTTTGCAGCTTCACAAATTAGCTTTATTTTTTTTTCCTGTTAGTGTTGGTTTGCTAAGTTGCGTTCATATGGGTTCAGTTTATAACATTACAGAATTGTTGACTCAGTAAATTTGTGTTTGCTCAGGCTGAGCTGTGAAGTTATCATGTTTTAAAGCATTAGTTCACCTAAAACAGATATTTCAGTAGCTGATAAAGTAACAAACTAGTTTCCTATATTTAAAAAGAAAATTTAAGATGAGATTTCACCTTAACCCAACATTCTTGATTTAGTCCCTTTCTCTATAATGTAGAAAATATGACAATGGAACGAGAGCTCACATTGAAATGATTCAGCTTTACTGGGGTATCTTTCAGGGTAAAAATGTATAATAGTATAGATGGCCAAACAATCAAAGAGATGTTAAAGATTATCTTTAATGTCCTTTAAATTGCTATACTTACGACAAACCTAGTAACAGCATAGCAAATGTATATTCCAGCACACAGGCAATGACTAACAATGCAGCAGAACCATTTTAAAGCTCATTGAGCTCCTCTACTCCACTTGTCACTGCCATCAAAATGACTGTACTCAGCTCCTGACAGGCATCTGAAGCAGGTACATTTACTCTCCTTCAGGAGCCCTCTTACTAATAATAGTCCAGTATAAACTTCATTCTAATTTACAAAGCCCTGATTAAGGGGAGGGCCCTCTAACAACCCAAAATGCTTTGGTTTTTATGGAACAAGACTCTAAATAAAATCAATTCTGTACTTTTACGTTTTGTTTTGGCACTCTCCTTCCCATACATCAAGTCTTTATCTGAGCTTATAGTTGACTCTTGGCTATCACTTGGCTATACTTTGCTTTTGAGTCTCAAATGAAATTGCCACCACAATACAGAACACCCATTGGCTTCACCCATTGACATAATTCTGGCACATCTGTCACCCGAAAGGTCATTAGGTGTTATTGCCATTATGGATCCCACACTTTTCTCACACCCAACTGATTTAGCTGTCTGCTGGGAAATTCCTGCCTGCCTGGTGATTTTATTGTAATGGACATGGCTGGCGGCATTCCTGGAAACTGAGGAGATCTCTCTGTTTGTCTGTTTAAACAACTGGCATTTACCAAAACTAAAACATACATTTTCACCACCAATCTACTATCCCTGTTGAATACAATCCAAGCAGGCTGATAGCTATGATTAAACTTTGCTCTTTTTATGCTTGCATTGCTGATGTTCCCAGCATGGTCCTTGAATTTGCCATTTACAAGGCATTTAATGCCTTGTAAATGCCTAAATCACTTATGGTTACCTTATGGTAACCTTACAGTTTAAGGCCTAAGGATGCTCTATGAACCAACTTCCAAAAACTTTTGGCCACTTGATGAGCTCTTCTAAGATGTATTCTTTTTGAAGTATCATCAGACAGCCATCTTTTTTTATGGATATATTTTGGTTTAGATTCACTCTGTGACCATGACATCTTTTAATTTTGTTCCCGAAGACACTGCTACAACTTTACTGTCTTGTAATGATTATGACTTGAAGTTCTTCCTATAACACTAGTAATGCCATGATCGTTTTTTTCAAAAGTTGCTTTGCCGAATGATAATTATATTCTGCTATATCTCAGTGATTTCACTGGGCCATGGTCTGATGATTATATTGTACTATGTCCCAATAGTTGGACTGAGCCATCTTTTAAGTAAATCTCGTTATTTCATAATTGTGCCTTGTCTTAAAGCTCAATTTTAGTCATACCCCTTATTATTATTTTTTTATTAACAGAATTGTACCAACATATATTATTATTTGTGATCTCCCACACCAGTGCTCTGTGCAGGCATAGTTGAGTAATGCTGTATTCTGATGTAATGTCTTTAGAAGCAAGTAAAACTTAAGTCAGCATTCCTCAAGATTTCACTGCTTCCTCTAAACATATAACCAACAGGTGGTATGGACCTAATGGGTGCACTAGATATCTTCTAGAAAACATAATAGCACCCTGTCTCAGTACTCATCTAAAGAGTTCTTATGTAAGCAGTGGGCTGGCTCTTGGGAGGAGTTGTACAAATATAAAAATGGCTTAATGGATGAATGTGAGTCTGGATTTTTAAGGGTTCCTAGGCAGATTTCCAGGAAATAAGGCAGGCTTTGTCTGACTTGCTGCAGCTTCTAATGCATGTTGTGTGAAGCTCACAGTGTGCAATGAAATCAGAGTAAGCAATTTCAACACAAGAGAGGAGACTGTACAACTGTGTAACAGTGAAGATAAGGCTGGAGTTTAGGTTTAAAACACTGTCAGCGTTTGTACTATTTTCTAAAAGTAACACTTGCTTTCTCTCTCCTATATATATATATACACACACACACACACACACACACACACACACACACACACAGTATATATAGAGTGCCACTGACACAACTTATATTGCAGTTAGAAGGATGTTCACAAAAGATGCTATTTTAAATATATGAATACTTGTTGATGAAGATGGCTGCACCGCCATATTCCCATACAAGCTTTCATTGAATTTCAGTTTATGATCATCTCTGGAAACAAGCCAGATTCAATTTTAATCTTTATGATTGTGATTTGATGAATAGGGAGACAGTGAATGAGAGAATGAGGTCATTGTGCATTGCAAGACCATATCTCCAGGTTAATTTAACCCAAAACTATGTGCCTGTCATTTCCTTTTCTTGTCATTCTTTCTGTGAATCTCCAAATAAATATAATTTACCTGATTTACAGAGGAGAACTCTGTATTGTAATGTTTATTACAAAGAAGCTTAAAAGGGATCTTCACAGGTAAAATTAGCAGTATGTGTCAGTTGATTCAAGTTGGAAAAAAAAAACTCCTTTGTATTCTAAGTTGTATTTGTACTGTAATGTTACAATTCTAAAAGCATCTTTTTAAACTGAGCAACAGTATGTCTTTCAAGCATTTATACACAAAGGGAGAAAACCGTCTAATGGAAAAAATTGTAATGCATTTGTACAATAACAAGCATTAAAGTGAACCTGAACTCAAAAAGTGATGATTTGCTACATCATAGAAAAATGTTTAGAAATGTAAACTGTGCCTAAGCTGTACCCTGAAAACTGTACTGTCTGGAATTCATTATGTGAAATAGTAGTACACTTCCTGGTATATGAATGTACCTAAGCCAGCTATGGCGAACCTATGGCTGCATGCCACAAAGGGCACACAGAGACCCCCCCTGGTGGAACGTAAGCCTAGGTGCTGTTTGCTGGGTCACGCACTGTAATGATTTCTATCAAGTATTGGCACTCAACTATGGAGTTAGCTGTGGAATGACGGGGTTCAGTGTATGTCCTCTTTCACTCTCCAATAGTTAATGGAGGTTTGGAACAATTAACATCATCCCCCGTAATAACTGGTAAATTATAATGACAATGTAGGGTAAGCTCAATTCATAAGCAAAGGTTTAACAGCAGTGTACTGGTTAGCAGGGCCGCCGTCAGGGGGGTAAGGCCAATATTGATGTAAGTGGCCCGGCCAGGCTTAAGGGCCCGGCCCGGGCACCTTACATGAGTATCGGCCGTTCAAGTGACCCCAGGGGGTCTCTCCACTGTACATTCGTTTTTAAAGATGGCCACCGCGATTAGCGGCGGCCATCTTTAAAGCTGGCAAGCGCCCACATATCATTTAATATATTGCCGAACAGGCAATATATTGAATGAAAATCATTCCCTGGTCGTCAAGTGGGGAATCAGCATGATCTGCATGTCTTGCTGATGCAGATCATACTGATCGCTCCCTCGTGGTGCCTCTGCTATCAGGCAGGGATCGATTAGTATGCCTGCATCAGCCTGAGTGCAGAGGACACCGATTCTCCACTGAAGCCCAGGGATGCTGCCCCCCTTCCTGCAAAACAGGTAAGCAGGAGAGGGGGATATTTTTTAACTATTTTAATTGTTAATGTGTGTGTGTTTTTATTGTGTGTGTTTTAATGAATGTGTGTGATTTTTTTAATGAAACTATGTGTGTGTTTTAATGAGTGTGTGTGATATGTGTATGTGATATGTGTGTGTTTCATTACACATGTGGGTTTTTTTTTAACCACTTCCCGCGGGTTCACGTAATTGTGCGTCATCCGCTGGAAGTGGTTATACCAAGAACACGGCTGCTCCTGAAGCCATGTTCTTGTACCGTGTTAAACAGCTGATGATTGCTGTTTAAATACAAGCGATCCGGCGTCTGTACAGGCGCTGAATCGCTTGTACGTTGCGGAGCTTTGCCCCCCTCCTCCATGGCCGCTGGTGCCACCGTCAGTTTCCTGGGCTCATCTGTCCCTGGTGTGAGCCCAGGCCGCACGTGGAGGTTCTCCCCTGACAGAGCGGAGGAGAGATCAGTGGCTTCTAGCTGCGGATCTCTCCTCCGATCACTGGACCCGGAAGTGATGTGCATTACATCACTTCTGGTGTCACTGTACACAGTCTCTGGCTTTTAGGGCCTGTTCAGACCACTCACAGTGCGTTCTGGCCGGAACGCACTGCATCACAATGCAGCCGGCTCACTTTTGTGCTGGGCAGTAGGGGCGTGGCGGGCCATTGAAGTGAATAGCGCTGTAGCCTCTGGCCGCAATTTGATCGCCTGCACAGGATCGCAGGGCACATTCTGCCTGCAGTTTGTTCCGGTGTTGTGCGGTCAAAATGCTACAAGCACTATTTTGACCGCATCGGGACGCAGGCACAATGTGCCCTGCGATCCCGTGTGGGCGATCGCATTGTGGCCAGAGGGCGTAGCTATGGCACCATTCACTTCAATGGCCCGCCACTCCCCCACCTACCCGGCAAAAATTGAGCCGGCCACAATGTGATGCAGTGCATTCCGGCCGGAATCGGGCCGGGACGCACTGCAAGTGGTGTGGACAACCCCTTAGAGCCAGAAAAAGAAGCTGGTGAAGCAGATCTCTGCTTCATCAGCTTCTTTGGGGTCCCTAGGTGACATGGTTATTGTAGTTTTTGGCGGTTTCATGGATGCTTGACATGTTTGGTATCTATTTGCCCGGCATGACCCCGTCTTTTATATTGTACCAAAAAATTAGCCATTATATTCTGATTCTGTGCACTAAGTTTAATTTTAAGTGTATTTTATCCTAAAAATACTGGTTTGATAAACATTTGCGCAAATACGGTGCAACATAAAAAATTGCAACTAGCATCTTTTTATTCTACAGGACCCCTGCTTTCAGAACATATATCATTGTTTGAGGGTCATATACTGTTCTGCATTGCTGTATAAATGTATTGCTGGGATTTGAAGTCCCCCTACAAGAGGTGCCATTCTGCATTAGGCCTGGTTCACACCTGGGCGTTTTGTAGCGCGTTCCTACGCTCTGCAAAACGCTCAAACATCGAAATCCCACTATTTCCTATGGGTATGGTTCACACCTGGGCGTATTATACAGGCCGTATGAATGCGCTACAAACGCCCTACGCCCAAAGAAGTACAGGAGCTTATTTGGGGCGTTTTTGTCGCGCGGTTCCATTGGGATAACGCCACAGTAGGAGTCACAGTTCAATCTCAATTCATAAGCATTGGTGTAACAGCAGTGCATGGGTTAAGCTGTATCGCCACAGTAGGAGTCACAGTTCAATCTCAATTCATAAGCATTGGTGTAACAGCAGTGCATGGGTTAAGCTGTATGGCCACAGTAGGAGTCACAGTTCAATCTCAATCCAAACACATTGGTGTAAACAGCAGTGCAGAGGAGAGAGCTATCCTCTATCTCTCCTATTGACAGCAAGATCTGTTGCAAACAATAGACAGTCTGTGCTTTCCCCTGCCCTCAGGCTACTTGCGGTTTGTGTGGGTTCAGTGGATCCTATTGCTGCTGAAGCTGCTGCTACCATGGAGGAACTCTCACTAGCGTTGTTCCACATGCACCGCTCACAACGGTCGGACGCCGAACAATCAATCTTGCTCCCAAAAATCCCTCCTCGCTGTGCGCGAAGGGGAGGAGTCGAGTGCCGTCCTGGCCGGCCCTGAAGGGGAGGAGCCGAGTGCCGTCCATGACGGCCCTGAAGGGGAGGAGCCGGCTGCCGAGCTGGCCGTGCGCGGCCCCGCCATGCAGCTCTGGACCGTCTGTTACACGCACACTGATACCGGTACTGGCTGTTCCATACAAGTGTTAGGGGGGCTCTACAGCTGCCCGATCGCTTGTATGGTACCAAAGACAGCTGCCTCGCCCCATCCTTCTACCTCCACTGCCGGATATCCCGGGCTCTGCTGTCCCTATGTGGGCCTGGGACCTGCACAGCGGCTTCCTATACTGAAAAAGGAGGAGAGATCAGCATTCTTCCACTTTCTGATCTCTCCTCCGAACTCTGAATACAGAAGGGATGTATATTACATCACTTCCATCTTCAGCTGTAATTTCTCTGGCTACTATAACCAGAGAATAAACTGGTGAAGCAGATATCTACTTCATCAGCTTATTTGGAGAGTCCATAGGTGACCTTATAGGTCTTAGAGACCCCTGATATCTCCATAAGGAGGACCCGCCATTGTATATTTGCTATCACATAGGGGGTTTGTTAGATACCAGGCAAGCACATCAGACATCAGTCACTGGATAAATGCATGACACCATCTTCAGGTAGGTGTTTCAATAGGGGCCTAAAAAAAGAAAAGAAAATGCCCTCTTCTAAATTCCCAAACTGTTTTTGATGGGCAGTGTGTGTGTATGGGGTCATCAATCTCCAGTCCAATTATCTATCCTAGGCTGAGATAATGTCATCAGTCTTCTGCAGGCAGGAGAAAGCATTTATTCAGTCTCATTTCCCCAGTAATCAGACTGCGAGATTGTAACTTTGTTGCAGTTCACAAAAATCAGAGGCAACAGGGGCTGATTCTATGTCAGCCATTTCTGACTACATCCAGGAACTTCACAGGCATTAGGATTTACATGTAATTTCTGAGCCAGCATCATAGACCACAAAGTAAAGGATGACCCTGAATGATGCCTATCCACACTTGTTATACATTTAAACGCACCTATTGTTTTCACTTTTTTTGCATTTATCGCACATCCACACTTTTTTTGGCAACGTGCTTATTGTTTCTTGCTTGTTACATTTGCCATGTCATTAACAATGAATGTCACTGCAATGGTGACATGCATTTGCATGCATTTCCTGAGGCCTTAGATAACAATATGTTTTTTTATCAGACTGGTCATTATTCACTATAGGGCGGAGAGACTCAGACTCCACCAATAGGTTTTCATTCCAAATTATGTGCCCACCCCCATCTAACAATTACTAAAGCTGTAAAGACACAAATTGTTCTAAAAGTTGTACTCAAAAGTATAAACTGGTAGCACACTGACTGCTTACTGCAATGGTGCCTTTTCTTAATAAAATGAGTCATCCTTTAAGTGCTCTATATGTATCCTGAAGTTATGTTAGGTAAGATAAAGAAAAAGAAGTGTTCATCGAAAAAAACAATGTCTGAGTAAATGGCAGAGACAATGGATTTTCTCTCCGAGATGTCGATCATTACTTTAATTTTAGCTAGGCTTGTCAAATTTACTTCCCTTCAAGAGGAAATTACAAGCTCAGATATGCTCATCTTGCGATTGAGGCATTATGGCAACGAGCTAAGCTGGTAGTTCTCATTGTTGTTCCCTGATTTAATATTTTATTTCTGTACTTCTTCATTGAGGACGGCAAAATCCTCAGTCATTAAAGCTCTCAAGATGTCGCTAAGTAGTTTAATTTGACTAATACACCTGTCAACGGTTTTGCAGCTGTACTAACTTTCCAGTTGATGTTTACAATGCACAATTATGATGACAATCAAAGGATGAATGAAGAAGATGGAAGGAGTTTTGTTATTTTTTTCTAAATAACTATGTAAGTGTACCTAAAAATAAAACATTCTATCTATCGGAAAGAAAACAATATTAATTTCTATTAAAAATGATTCAGACTCGTGTTGCCATATTTCTGCAAAAGTATTTATCTTACATTTAAAAGACCAAACTGAAAAATAATAGATACACCATACATAGGTTATAAGCATATATACAGTATAACCAAACTTTTGTTGTTGTTGTTATCGAGAGAGAGAGAGCATAAAAATAAGAACCCCTGTCAAGTTTTATTGCTGTCTGTGTCCTAACTATGTTAAATCTCTCTCATTATCTATCTTGATGACTAGCTGAGACTAAAAGAGGTGGGAAATCCAACATGAGTGATGGTAGATCTTCCATTGGGGATACCTGTTCCAGTGACAATTGCCCGAGAGGAATAACGTTCACTTTTTAGTGGTTCCTTCTCATTTTCTGTTGTATCTCTGGCATAGGAAGTGAAGGGAAATTACTTCATTACAGACCATAACAAATAGGCTGTCAGAACTGTCAGATAATTTAATGCTTACTTGCTTTATCAAAAACTAGAAATGTTTTGGCTATATGTTAAGGGTCTATTTACACATCCATATTGCAGAAATATTACGTATTACTGTGTGCATTACTGCAATATTTGAATTGCACCCTAATGCACAAAGGCATTGCCCCTGTGTTGAAGTGTGCTGCTTCATTTGTGCATTGTATTAAAAAAGGGTCATATAATTTTTTTAAAGGGGTTCTAAACCCTCCGCTTTTTTTGCCTATATCTACTGCTAGCAAGCAGTAGATATAGGCAAAATGTTTTTAAAAAAAAAAATATTTAACAGCGGTTTAAACTTATCGTTATCGCTGCTCGCTCCCGCAACGAGAATCAGGAACTGCTCGTGCGGCTGCAAAGGATCTTGGGGTGGGCGCATGCGCAGTTCGGATTCTCGGCCGGGAGACAAGAAGAGACGCAAGGTAAGTCTATGGACGCATGCAGACACCGCTGGATCAGAGGGACAGAGCAGTCAGCGCTGGATCGGAGAGCCGCCGCACCACTGGAGGGACAGATGAAAGATCAGGAAAGAAGAAGAAGATCGGAATAAGAGACATCATTTAAGGTAAGTGCTAACATTAACATGGGGGGAGAGAAATGTTTTTTTACTTTAATGTCACTTTAAGCATGTTTGGGTGTGTTGGTAGCCCAAATATTTTGTTAACAAGAATAAGTAAATGGGTCCTCAATATAGTTTGAAAAAAATACAAATGAAGATAGATAGATAGATAGATAGATAGATAGATAGATAGATAGATAGATAGATAGATA
>NW_017307691.1:184503-186257 GCF_000935625.1 Nanorana parkeri
ATATACAGTATGTCCATAACCTATTAAATCAAATGACAGCAATGGCATGGGAATCTAATGTGAAGTTGAACAAAAAAGCCCCCAAATTTAATTACTATCCTTTAACATCCAGGTGTTACAGAAAGTGGTATTTCACTGTCATATTCCACACCCTCACTGTTTCCAAAACCTGTTGGTTACATATATATGAGGGCATATAATTTAAACCCCTGTTTCAAAGGAAATTTCCATACTTTGAAAAGTGTCATCCCTTGTCTCTACTTTGTACTGATATGAAGATTTCACTCCTTCTGAAAGATTCTCTATTTCTCCAGTAGTGGAAGTTGCAGTTCCAGTATTAGCCTATGGTTCCAATTTGGGCTGATATATGCTATTGTGGATCCTTTTTTCATATAGTTAAGTAGCCCTGGCTGGCGGCCAATTTAAGCCACAAAGCTCAGGCACTGCAGTCAGCCGCAGGTTATTCTCCATCTATCCCTGCTGATGTTGAACAGGACTGCTGCATGGGCCAAAGAGGTTGGAAGACTGTAAATGGCCACATCACCGGCTGGACCCACCCATGGAACACAGGAGGGGGAAATAGAGTGAGTCCTAGGAGAAGAGGGTGGAAGAAAGAACGCAAGGCTGTGGTGCAGGGAGAGACACAGAGGGATGGACAGGGATACCCAAAAGGAGGGTGCAGGCTAGAGAGAGGAATCCCCATGTGTTGTGCTACCTTTCTCTTGACCTCCAGAAGACATGACAGTGGTGCAGAGACATCTGGGGATGAAGTGACCTATTCTTCAGCCATCATTACCCAACTTGGGGAATCGTGCTACCTCTGTTGCATTGCCATCTGGTCTGCTGAGAATATTGATAAGCTACTGACTGCTGTCAGGAGATAATTTAATGGGCACCTGAGATGTGGGGACCTTTGGTTACCCTTTCTGTATGCTAAATCTGTTTATGTTCTAACTGCGGGATCCGGGGGATTTTACTGTTGCCAGACTCTATTAAGGAGTCTTTTGCATCCCTCAATCTTCTGTCACCTTAACATACATTGTGACAGTTTCTTCTCCTTTGTATTACAACTACCTTCACTTGCTTTTAACCTTGGCTCCCATGCCAGGTTAAAGGGCCCCACCACTGGCAGACTTTGCATTTTCTTACTCTGCAGGCCAGTGGTTAGTCAGTAAATGAAGAGTAAATGAAGTTAGGCCCCTGTAGCTATCTGCATCTTCACGACTCTATATTGGAAATATTTAGGGGTCTATTCACGAAGCTGCCGAGGGCAGCCGAGTGAATGACCGATCTGAAGTGAAGTGAGCCGAACACTGTTAGGCTATTCACTTCAGGCTGGTACAGCTAATTTCAGCCGTACATCGGCTGAAATCAGCCGTACATCGGCTTGCTCAGCATGTTCGGCCGACCCGAAGTGCAGAAGGAGTTCGACTCAGCCGATCCAACATCTGGATCGGCTGAGCCGAACCTCCGGCAGGTTTCTCACTGCTGTTCGGGCTATTCTTAAAGATCCCGAACAGCAGTGAGTGAATAGCCGAATGCCGCCGAGCGGCATTCGGCTCGGTCCCTCAGATACATGCATTGGGACATTACTATTGGCTAATTTAATTTGCAATAGCCAATAGTAAACTAGCATTGTTCCCGCCCTCTGCTGATGGACCTGATGGGGAACTGCAGCAGAGGGCGGGAACAATGCTAGTTTACTATTGGCTATTGCAAATTGAAATAGCCAATAGTAATGTCCCAATGCTTTT
>NW_017307691.1:186974-248471 GCF_000935625.1 Nanorana parkeri
CGCTCGGCCAGCTTCGGCTTTCAGCACGGCTCAGCCGAGCCGATGCATATGCGTTCGGCTCGGCTGAGCCGCTCGGCCATGATCGGGAGCTGTAGGGCTATTGTGAATAGAACCGAAGGGGTCCTGGAGCCGAAGCTAGCCGAAGGATCGGCCGAAGCTCCGGCCAGATCCTTCGGCAGTTTCGTGAATAGACCCCTTAGTGTTCAGTTTTCTGATTATTGTTATGTTTGCAGTATTGGTCTTCATTTGCCCAAGGCCTATCACTTGCATTAAAGAGAGTGATTTATTCATCTCATTGTATAATTGCAGAATACCGCTGTCTTTGAACCACTGCATTTACTACTGATAGGTCTGTTTAAACAAACGTTTTCTTTAGGGCTTATTGCTGTGTTTAATTAAATGAATAATTGGTGTCATTGTATTGTCAGGTTCAGTCACAGGGTGGATCATCAGTGGAAATGGTAGGAGAACCTATCATTTACCAGCTGCTTCTGTGGTGGTAGTGCTACACTTGTGTCTCCTACTGAATTTGCAATGGTGCCTGGTGTTTGAAAAAAAATGGCACTTAGATGAGATACTCACTGGCTTTTGGGTTGAGAGCATCAAAGTCAGATAGTTATCAAGATCAGGAGTGGTTTAACTTGATGGAGATAAAGATGAATGAAATGCAAATCTATATTGATACAGTGTCAGGAACAGTGTTCCAGAATGACAAGACATTAAGAGGAATCAATAAAATCTAAAATGTATTGGTATTGATGTTGTGTTTTCTTGGTTTTGTCTTTTCATTTTTTCCTATCAAATATGAGACCATGAATTTGCCAGGCTTAAAGAAACTTCATAGATACATTTTACTAAATAGCATCCAGAAAATAGGGTCTGAATAATGTTATTCTGTTTCTCAATAACAATAAATAGTTATCTATAGCTCAAGCTAACCTACAATGCATTTGATTCAAACTGCATACAAGAAAATTGCATAATCTCCAAAAGAATTTCAATAAATTAGTTTAAAGTAGATGGAGATGCTTTGCAACTCTCTGATGTTGATTTCTAATAAATTGCCATTTAATTACTGGGATTTTCACTGTTTATTTGCCGTCGCATGACCGCTGGTTCTCTGCCCTGGTGCTCTTCTTGGTCAGTTTTGGGGAGAAATTATTGACAGAAACAGAGCGGGGAGGGAGAAGAGGAGCTGTAATTCCAGTTCAGAGTAAGTAGCACTGCAGCCCAGTCTGACAAATCCAGCACATGTGCAATGTAGGAAGCATTCAAGGGAATACAGAGCTTTTCAAAGTGATTCACACAGCTTCAGGGTCCTGACAATGATAAGCAAATTCAATAGTGGCTGTATGTAGTCAGCCCAGAACTGGAACTATATTGAATAAGGATAATTTAAAGAAAAAAGAAAAATAAAGAAGAAATACTCGCCCGTTCCTTGATCACACCCGACTGCTGGACCGGTGTCCACAGCTTCTTCTCCCTTGAGCTCTGGCACTCTAAGGACCCATGGGGGGTGATTTACTAACCTAAACACACGCATGCACCAGGTGCGTGTGATTTTCACACAGCAAAACGTATTTATAAACCAAAAAGTCTCTAAAAGCATATTTCCACTAATGCCATATATGGAAAAATCATGCACATGATGCATATATAATGCTGCTTCACAGTTTAGACAAAAATGGTTAGCTCATGCATTTACATTCCTGCATTCATCAACGCAAGCAACACATAGAGCTAATTTACACAACATCACCTTGCAATTCATGCTTGGCTTTGCACAACACACCTGCTGGGTGTGTACACACAACAAAGGTGTTTAGATTCCACCCATAGATCATGCTGGGAGGGAACACACTACAGAGGTGTATACATGTTCGTGGTGTGTTTAGTAAATCAACCCCATGGTGTCATCAAGTCTAATGCAGTCCATTAGACAGGAGGCCTCTGAGGGACATTTCACAGTCAGAGCGAATTGGGAGAGAAGTAATCGATCAATACTGCAGGATCAATGATCGAGTGAGTAATTTCTACATTAGAGCAGTTAACCCTTGCAGCGCCCCACATCAAGGGTTAATTTGTTTTAAATTCTAGAGTTTTTCTTTTAAGGAGTGTTAATGTATACATATTATTGTATCCTTTATTTAAACGTTCAAAAGCCTTAAAGTAAACTCCTCAATCATTAAAATTGAGTTCAACCATAACATTCTACTAAACAAGACACATTAAAATCAAAAGTGCTTTAACATTCCTACCTTTCCAAGGCCCAAGACAAGCCTACCCATGCCTCAGATAAGATCATCAAAACATGGTCATAAGATTTATCTTAAAGGATAAGTTCACCTTTTGCAAAAATTAAAGAAATGCTTAATTAATAATATATCAAAAATTATGCATTTTCTTCATATTTGCATTCACGCCTGGAAAGTCCAGCCATCCTCTCTGTAGGTAGATGCAGGAATATGGGCAACTCTACCTAGAGTGAGGATGGCTGGACGCGGTATGAGGGGATTTAATGCAGTTTGAAGTCCAGCCGTCCTTCCCCATCTCTCCTAACTGAAATTCCGTACCTCAGTATGAGCTTTGTCAGTTTGAAAACGTGCAGAAGCCTGCGCTTTGCAGCTGTCATCGAGTTATCACAATTGCAATGCTTTCCAGTCTTGAATGCAAATATTAACCACTTGCTGACCAGCTGTTTAGACCCCCATCTTTGCCAGGCCATTTTTCAGTATTCAGCGCTGCGGTACTTTGACTGACGTTTATTCCGTCATGTAACGCTGTACTGAAATGAATTTTATACCATTTTTTTGGGGACAGATAGAGCTTTCTTTTGGTGGTATTTAATCACCACTGGGGGGTTTTTATTTTTTACTATATTTCGGGAAAATTCGTGCAAATTTTTTTGTAAAAAGTTTTTTTTAACATTATGTTAGGAAACAATTTTTATTACCCAATTATTTTGGTAAAATATAAAAGACAGGGTCACGTCGCGTAAATACAGTAGAAAGGTATCAATGTGAAAGCCGCACAGCCGCGCCAAGGCACCTCTTATAGTGCGGTCCTAACTCTAAACTATGAGAGTCTCCATCTTGGAGCACATGGGGGCAGAAGATTTCAAATTGGGTGCAGGTTTGTCAGGAGGAAGCCCAACCTCCTTAAAGGCACAGGGACACACAAGGGATCCCGCACATCCCAATAGCAGCTGAGAACCCCCATGCGTCACTGCACCAAATCGGTCAAGCAAAACAAATGGCAAACGCACTCAACAATTCGTCACCAGCCATACAGTAAGGTGCACCCGAAATGGGCTTTGAACAGTAAAACAGTAGAAAGGTATCATGACACACTCACAAACCAGCATGTAAAACAACTTGTCTCACCACTAAGGTTACACGAAGTTTGGATACACGTCTTCTGCAGAAAATGTGAAAGCCGCACAGCGAATTGTTGA
Source organism: Nanorana parkeri (assembly GCF_000935625.1). Classification (NCBI taxonomy): domain Eukaryota; kingdom Metazoa; phylum Chordata; class Amphibia; order Anura; family Dicroglossidae; genus Nanorana; species Nanorana parkeri. The sequence continues at coordinate 190,429 of NW_017307691.1, forward strand.
GTATTTGTCATTTGTTTTACGTCGCGTAAATAGACACCAAACATGTCATGCTTAAAAATTGCACGCACCCGCAAAATCACAAAAAACTACCATACTCAAAATTGACCACAGGCGACGCTTTAAAAGCTTTTACAGTTCATCAGCTTAGTGTTATAGGTTATTGATGGCCCTAGAATTATTGGTCTCACTGCGATGTTCACGGCGACATGTAACATGTGCGGCGTAATGGGCGCAATCGTTGTTTTTCGCAGGCATGCGCCCCTGACGCATGTTTGCATGCGTGTATGTATGGGTGGGAACTTTAAAAAATGTTTTTTTTTTAAATTCTTTTTTATGTGTAACTTAAAACTTTGGGGGGGAAACTTTAATTTGTTTTCCTATTTTTTCAGATAGGGGGCTAAGAAACCCCCTTATGTGATAGCAATATAAGTGACAGGTCCTCTTTATGGAGACATCAGGGGTCTCCAAGACCCCTAATGTCACCTAGGACCCCCCTGAAGAAGCTGATGCAGCAGAGATCTGCTTCATCAGCTTCTCTCCAGCGTCTGAAGCTGGACAGTGACACGAGAATGCTGAAGTGATGTAATATACATCACTTCTGCATTCTGACACCGGAGAGGGGACCAGAGGGAGATCGTGTACCGACCTCCCTCTGATCCCCTGTCAGAGAAGCACTATGCTGGTCCCGGGCTCGCACCGGGCACAGCGGAGCCCGGGACCAGCGTGATAACGGGAGGGGGGTGCGGAGGGAGAGGGGGGCATGGGCCAGCAGCTAATACAAGCGATGCGCCGGCTATATAGCCGGCGGACCGCTTGTATGTTAACGGGCATCGCTGCTTGTTTTTAAATTGACGGTATTTCCCGCTCGCACGTGCCGCACGCCGCACCCGAGTGGGCGGGGATAGCAGACCGTGTATACACGGCCTGTTACATCCAGGAAGCTCCCGGCCGGCCGTATATGTACAACGGCCGGCCGGGAAGCAGTTAAAGAAATGCATGCTTTTATGAATTAATAGATAATTATTATATTATTAATTTATGCATGTCTTTAGTTTTTGCAAAAAGTGAACTTATCATTTAAGTACAGCATATCTGGGACACTTCTACATACTGTAGCTACTTTGTGGATACCATAACAGTGCTACAGTCCTACACACACACACACGTTATGTTAAGCTATTTGGTTATTATGTTTAAACTAAAGTGTGGAAATGTCCTGTTCCTTTCTTCCAACCTCAGCCTCTTGCCTATGAGGTTTTGTGGAAGCTGCAAAACAAATTAGGATGCCATACACACCAGATGAAAGTATGTACATTCCATTTACATATAGCACAGTTTCTAAATTACTGCACATTTTAAACCTTGGGGGGGGGGGGGCGCTACCTTTAAGCTTTCTGAAAGTACATAGCCAAAGGACACACCCCTGCCATGAAAAAATTCCTATGCAAAAAAGGACAGTATGTCCCTTGCTGCATGTTGTGGTTCCTTCCACTGACATCTACATCACTACAAGTAGGGGTCGGCATGGGGAAACACAGCATGTGGCTGGGGACATGCTATTCAACACACTGAAAAATGTGCAATAGAAGCAGCACCCAAAGATTTCCCTTGCAACCTGCTAGACAGGCTAGATTTGAACCTATACTTTTCCAGGGTGCCTGCCATTCGGTAACCTTAGGATAGCATCAGGGTTGCTTTAAAATGTCAGCCCTGCATCATATTGTGACGGGTAGATCTGGTCAAACTTCATTAAAGATCATGCATAATAATATCCTGTTATAATCTGCAAGGAGCTTAAAAATGAGAACAATATGAATTCCTTCATTCTTTATGGATGTGACCTTATTTGGATGGCTTTAGCACAAATTCGTGAATATGGAGTTTTGTGAGATTGGCATTTCTGTACTGGGTCCTGGAGGAACATCACATATCATCTCGCAGATGCCTTCTGTGAATCCGCACATAGTGTAAATGTTCCAGCAAATCACATCCTGTTATATCAGATCTCACTGCCATCTGCTTAAATTGTTTTCTCTTTTTTTGTGACAAATATGGTATTTTAGCAACTCATTAGAACTTAAAGTTTATTTAGTAAAACTGGGGCAACAGACGGGATTAAATACGCTCATCTTTCATGTCCCAACAGATGACATGAAACCTCTTTTTAGTGCAGTAGTTATGAAAGAGGGTGATTTTAATGTATTAGTTTTTTTGGTTATTGAAAGGCTAATTTGGAAAGCACAAATGTCAAGTTGCTGTGAGACAAATAGTTCCAAGAGAAGCAAATGACAAATTAACTGAAGTAGTATAAAAAGGCAGAAAGCATGGAAGATATTATTGTTGAGAAAGGATCAGGGAATTATATTATTGAAGGGAAAAAAATGCAATTTACAGAAGAATAATATCAGCATGCTTTGTTTAATGCTCAATATGATATTAATCTTAAAGCTGAACTCCAGGAAAATAGAAAAGACCCAAATTAATACAGCTCTGTATTCATTAATACATCATTAAAATATAACTGAAGCAAATCGGGAAAATAAGAGAGAATAAATCTCCCTAATGGGGACACAGGCATCTATAAAAACTTTACACAAATTCTAACCTCTCACCACTCTATCTTAAACTTAAAAATAATTTGCCTTTAGTCATATATGTTTTTTTGTGCAAGCAGTGTAAGAACCTAAATTTGACTTGGTATCAGCCTCTTGCAGTCCCTGTACAGCAGATCTTAGAATAGAAGAGGGAGAAGCAGCACAAGACGTCAATTACTTGTGGTGATAGAAGGGCAGAGCAGAGTCATAGAGGGATGAATGTATCAGTCTGTTGCTTCTTCTTTCTCTGTCCAATCACAGGCTAGGAGAGGGACAAGACCTGTAACTGTTATTGAACTGCAGCTGAGAAAAATCCGGCCAGACAGGACTGTGCTGTGTGGTGGAGATATGTAATCCTCAGAACTGGATGAACAGAAATATATATCCTTTAGCAGGTAATCCAGCTCCCATACATGTGCTGTCTTTTATCTATGTATTTAGTTTTGTATCTAGAGATGTATCTAAGCTTTAGGCCTCATTCACATGAGAATCAGCCGGCATGTACAGCTCCGTGCTGCGTGCATGGCCGTATCGAGCTGCTCCCGGGAAGGACAGGTGCTGCATGTGATTAGTATGCAGCCCCCGTCCTTCTCTATGAGAGTATGCGGCTATGCTCACCTCAAGTGCAGGTCTGTACATATGCGGATGTCCCGGCTCGGACGCAGGCAGGATCCATCCTGTCAGCGTACGAGTACCCTCACCCGCACCCACATGGAGGTGCAGGGCGGGTGAGCTTAGGCATATGGCCGTGTAGTCCCATAGAGAATTACAGGGGCTGCATACTAATCACACACAGCATCTGTCCTTCCCAGGAACTGCCCGATACGGCCGTGCATGCAGCACAGAGCTTTACGTGCCAGCCGATTCTCGTGTGAATGAGCCCTTAAACTGAACAGTTTCATAGAAGTAGCCACATGACTGGCACAAGGAGATACATATGCTTGTGTAGGTAAAGGTTTGTGAAGGTTTTCATTCAGCCAGGTCACGGTATAACTGTAAACAATTAATCACAGAAACTGGACTTTTTGCTATGTACTATTTTTTAAGATGTTTTGCTGGTCATCTGACTAGCTTTTTTCAATTCTGAATTAAGAAAGCTAGTCAGATGACCAACACAATGAGTGGAATTTACCAAAACTGGAGCAGATGTGCATGGCAATCAATCAGCTGATTGGTTGCTGTGCACAGCTGCTCTAGATTTTGTCTTCTCCAGGTTTGATAAATTCCCCTCAATGTCTTCAAGAAAAATACATCAAGTACAGTTGCTTTGATTCATTTTTTAGATATTAGTTATTTTATATTACTGTTTTGCACCTATTTTCTTGCTATAAAAATAAAATAATTAAACAAAATACACAAAAAATACATAACAAAAACTCCCAGGAGCTATTTTAAAACCCTTTACACCCTTACAAATTTTGACCCACCTTAATTTTGTCTTTTCTACCACCTCAAAGAAATGGTGAAATCTTGCAAAAATGTAATTGAATCAATAAGTGTAGATTTCCAAGCCACAATTGCTGGAATTGATGTATATTAGTAGGGTATGGGAAGATTAGCAAGCACTATACAGTAATCTCAAACCATTACATTTGTCCTGCTTATCATTTGTAACACACACACATAATTCATGTGGTATTGCTTACTATAGATTTCTGTTAATATTGGACATAAAGCAGAGAATAATGACACAGAACATGTTAGTTATGCTAGTTGGAAGTGAATGTATCCTTGTGTTTGAAATACATAATGAAACCCCCTCATCTTCCTTTTGCTTTCTTTCAGAGTTTGAATTGAGCAGTCAACAGCATGGCACTTTAAATGTTCCCAGTTGTTTACTGTGATAAATAATTCATTTTTGTAATTCCTTACTGAGCAATGCTGTGTTTATGAGGCCACTTGCAGAGGAATCAGCTTTGCTGTTAATGCTATTAATACAATAATTGTTTCAATAACACACTGTGATTCCACTGAATGTTGCCATTGACTTGTCTTTGTGCAAAAGTATGATTGTCATTTATTCAGTAATGATCCATAGACCACAGAAAACAAAAAAGTCAGGTAAAAAAAGGTGTAATTATTAATTTGTAAAGTTACATTTTTTGGGGTCTATTCACGAACCTGCCGAAGGATCTAGCCCTAGCTTCGGCCGATCCTTCGGCTAGCTTCGGCCCCAGGACCCCTTCGGTTCAGTAGAACCGAAGGGGTGCTGTACGGGCTATTCACTATAGCCCGTACAGCTCCTGAACGTGGCTGAGCGGCTCAGTCGAGCCGAACGCATATGCATCGGCTCGGCTGAGCCGGGCTGAAAGCTGAAGCTGGCCGAGTAGCCCGCTTCTGACAGCTGGGCGGAGCCAGCCGTGATGTACAGCCGTGATGTACACGGGCGGGTACAATGCTAGTTTACTATTGGCTATTGCAAATTGAAATAGCCAATAGTAATGTAGCAATGCATTTCAATGGGATTTTTTTTTCTCTATTCTGACATCGCTCCGTGTCAGAATAAAGAAAAAAAAAAGAAAAAGCAGAGTTTCTCTCCTGGGCGACCGGGAGCAGGAGGCTCCCAGAGCGCCCGGGAGAGTTGTTTTTTTTTACCCCATATGTGAACTAGAGGAAGCCAAAGGGACATTAACAAACTCAGATACATAATTGACAGAGCATTTTTTATACAATAAGATTTTATTTGGTTTCAGATATAATATAACAACTTTGATATAGGAAAGCCTTATTTCATATATCCTTATACATCTATCTCCATATATATACATACATGTATATCTATGTCTAATATACATCCCTTTATTTCCAAGACTTATCTATACCAGAAACCTTTATATGTGCACATACATGGAGATATGTTCCTTCCTCTCTTCCGCATCTCCAACATGTTGGTGCATTTAATGGGGAAATTCTATGTAATAATGTCAGACATCTATACCATCTCTATAATATCTTGTATCCCTTTTCTTGATATAAAGAGGCAATAGATGTCTTATTAGAATAAATGAGTTAGAATAAATGATTTTTGCACCTCCTCCTTTGTAAATGAAGTTTGTAAATCTTTCTCCCATGCTAGCATAAAGTAAGGCCTTGTTGGAAATCGTGCTTTCATTATATTATGATACAATATGGAGATCGTGTGGGTTACTCTCTCCTGACAGCAAAGGTTTTCAAACCAAGTTAATGGTCTATATAACGATGCTTTCTCCTGTAGACTATCATATAGGGCTCTAAGTTGAAAATACTGAAGCCAGAAACTGTGTTCATACGTTTGTACAGGCAGCAGAGATATCATTGATTTTAAATGTGTTGATGTAAGGGCATCCCTTATAGGTGAAGGTGAGTTCCTGGTCCATTGAAAAAATTGCCTATTTACCTCCCCTGGTTTAAATATTGGGTTCCCCATGATAGGAGTTATGGGTCCCACAATAGTTGAAATCTGAATTTCTTTTATCATATGATCCCAGACTTTTAGAAGAGGGGGTATACAGAAGGGGAGAGCTGATCTCAGAGGTCTCATATCCGGTTTTATCCATGGTATACAGAGCATTTTGAGTGTAAGAGTCTGGGAAACAATTTGCTATTATTTCAAAGACTTTTTTTGTAAATTTACACAATCATTGTTAGAATTTGTACTTCATCAGTAAAATGCCCCCCTTGACAAGGACCCAGATCTCTAGGTCATATATTGATAGAATTAAAGAGTAAGCATAGCAACAACTTTTTTTTCAGTTTTGGACAGCGTAGAGAATGGTTAATACACCTGGTTAGTTTATTTTTGGCTTTGAAGATTACCCTTTTCTTCATGTCCAGTGATACAGCAGGAAATGAGAGGACATTTCTACTAAGTGAGAGGAATTCCCCTCATAGACCCCTGACACTACCCGAACAGGTATCCTGATTTGAATATTTCACCTTTTCGGTATGGTGACAACTCTATTCTAAAATTCTGGATTTCTGTCTCTGTGTCAATGATCACCAGGACATATAGAGAGGGTGAATCTACCCAGTGGGAAAACAGGCAGCAAATAAAACACAAATAATTGAAAAGAGCACCAGAACAAATAATAAAAGAATCCAAATCACTTTAATGGTTCACATATATAACCATCAACTTATTTTAGGGGCCAAACCACTCCTACTTCATCAAGGCTTACAGTCAAATTAGAACTTAAAACAGACTCAAGTACAGGCTTGATATATACTTATTTATAAAATTGCCTTTTTTTTCTAGGGTTTTTTTTGAGAGTGTATTGATTTTTTTTTGCTGGTAGAGCCTTTATTTTAGGTTTAACTGTTTTTTGCTCTAAATTTTCATTTGCTTTATAAGTTTTTTTAATTTATATTGATAGGGCCTTTTTTTAGTTTAGTTTCAGGTGTTTAAAGCAGGGCATTCACTTGTTATAATAATCTGCTCTTTAAGCTGGCTTTTGTTTACAGCAGCCCACTGCATCGTTTGAATAGAAAAAAAATGCAAGAACAAACTGCACCTAAAGCACATTACATTATATTAATCACATCACACAAGCCCTCCATCCTCATAGATAAACTAAAAGTTAGGCAAATACAAGTTATGTCCATTATCCTTGGTACTTGTGTTTGTATCCTCTGCAGTATCTTCTTCTTTTTTTAAATAAAACCCCAGCCTGTGCCTATTGTCACTAGTAAATTTGGGCCTAACCTTGCTCATTAAAATTGTCCTTGTGTTGGTCAGTTTAACACTACGGTATAATTTGTGGTCTCTTAATTATTATAGCAAAACTGTACCTGTACCTTTTTCTCTAGTGCATTTTGGCAGATTATCCTTGATTAAAACTTCCATGCTACTGGCAAGTTTTACACTGTTTTATTCACTGCAGTATTTTAATTCTTGTAGAAAACATCCCAATTTGTACTCATTGGGGGTGATTTACTAACCTAAACACACGCACGCACTAGGTGCATGTGATTTTTACACAGCAAAACGTATTTATCAACCAAAAAGTCTCTAAAAGCATATTTCCACTAATGCCATATATGGAAAAATCATGCACATGATGCATATATAATGCTGCTTCACAGTTTAGACAAAAATGGTTAGCTCATGCATTTACATTCCTGCATTCATCAGCGCAAGCAACACAACATAGAGCTAATTTACACAACATCACCTTGCAAATTCATGCAGGGCTTTGCACAACACACCTGCTGGGTGTGTACACACTACAAAGGTGTTTAGATTCCACCCATAGATCATGCTGGGAGGGAACACACTACAGAGGTGTATACATGTTCGTGGTGTGTTTATAAGGTTAGTAAATCAACCCCATTGTCTCTTGTAAATCTGGATCTAGCCTTGCTCATTAACCACTTGCCTGTATTCTTTTTCTCTAGTAAATTTTTGCCAATATTCCCTCTTTAAAAATGATCTGCTGTTGGACAATTTTACACGTGTGGATCATCTGCAGTCTCCTAATATTTAATAAAAGCTTGATAGAAATTGGCTAGCCATGAGACAGTTTTGTACTGGCCAGAATAAGGGCCCCAAACAGCAACTGGCCAATTTCTATCTTCAAGTCAAAGAGGGCCTATTACTGTTTGATGAAAAAGCATGTGCTGCAGCTAAGGCTACCTAAAATAGCCTTTTTTTAAACTGAAATAAATCAGATTGGAGTGTTGCTTCTGTATGTAAACCAAGTTTATTGAAAAAGGAAAACATAAATTCCACAGCCAAAAATGCACTGCCTGTGTATGCAGTTGCGGAGACTGTCTGTAAAATCATACTGTTTTGTAACACTGCATAGGGCTTTACGGTATCCCGCAAGCATGTAATTTAAAGGTTGTATGCGTTTTTAATGTTTCCCTTAAAGCCCCATGAAAAGACCCTCTCTCTACTCTATAGGATTTGTTTTTTAAAGGAGAACTATGAGGTCAGTGCTTTTCACTCACCTCATAGTTCTAGCCGACCTGTGACAATGAGACTGTCAATTTGTATATATCCCCCGTGACGGTGCCCAGCTTCCTGTGCGTTTTCTTTCTACAGTAGACTACCTATTAGCTCTAAAATAACTAGAATTTACCAACATAATTCAGCCCAAATTTAACAACATCATTCAGCCCACATAGCCTTCAAAGCAATTTGCCTCTAATTTTGAGTTTGCTAAATTTTGAACAAGATTTGCTAAACCCTTGGTGAATCAAACCTATGCAGATCCCCTCATCACTGCTCACTAAACAACGTTTTCCACAAGGTAACCTAGGCAGAAGCCACGAGCCTGGTAGGCATCCAGGTGGCTCTAGGCCACAACCTTCATTCTTCTTCACTAAACCAGGGGGATAGCAAAAGTGTTCAAATCTGTGCAGCTGCTTGCCCCTAACAGGGGAGACTGTGCTTGGTGTTTGATGGGGTGGGCCATATCAGTACAAAGTAATAATTCTCAGTTGCAATCTTTAGGCTAAAGAATAGTTATGTTTACTACTGACTGGCCTTTTTCCCATTTGTTTGGACATTCACTGAACCCAGACAAAAATCTGGGTGTGCAAACCAAACCAAGGTCTGTCCGTGTCCTAGCACCAAATTATGCTGTGCAGCTCCGCTACTGGTCAAGAGCCTGGTAGGCATCCAGGTGGCTCTAGGCCACAACCTTCATTCTTCTTCACTAAACCAGGGGGATAGCAAAAGTGTTCAAATCTGTGCAGCTGCTTGCCCCTAACAGGGGAGACTGTGCTTGGTGTTTGATGGGGTGGGCCATATCAGTACAAAGTAATAATTCTCAGTTGCAATCTTTAGGCTAAAGAATAGTTATGTTTACTACTGACTGGCCTTTTTCCCATTTGTTTGGACATTCACTGAACCCAGACAAAAATCTGGGTGTGCAAACCAAACCAAGGTCTGTCCGTGTCCTAGTACCAAATTATGCTGTGCAGCTCCGCTACTGGTCAACCAGTGACACTGTGCATGTCGCAAAGTTCAATCTAAAGCTCACCCCTATTGTACACTTTACTAGGCTACTTGTTAATGCAAAACCAATATTTAATTTGTGAAGCTGACAAGCTTAATCACACAACAGCTTTTTATATATTTTAGAATATATTGTGCAAACATTGTTGTACCTGGATGTCACCATTGTTGTACCTGGATGTCACCTGACATGACCTTTCCAGAAGAGTTTCACATTTCATGCTGAAGACCTTACCCTTAAAAAACCCTGAAACAGAGTAAGCAAGTGAGTAAGTCACTAGTGTGGATTCCTTACTAAAATATTAGTTTGGAACTGAACCAGCTTTAAAAAAGAACTGTTGCCACGCTATTTATTTAGATATTTTTACATATTCTGAACAAGCTCCAAATAAACTTGAAAACAGGTCCTCATTGTCTTCTGTAGCTGCAGACACTGTGGAGTAATTTACCCTCAAACTTTACAGTAGAATATATTTCACTTTCAGACACTAAGTGCTGATGTCACTTGGTCTCAGCTAATCTATGTAATGAAAATAGAAGGGCTTTATTTAAAAATGTCATTAGCATTTTGATGAGGGGTGAAAGAAGGAACCAGAATAGGCAAAGTATAAGCAGATTAAACTCCAGCTTTAAACGAAGCAAAGGGCTTCTTCTTTTCATCTGGAAAATAAGAAAACTTGAGTAATTTACTAAGTACAGCATTTTCAGATATCTGGCTGCCTCCATAACAATGGTATAAAAACAGATTTGGTACACAATGACAGAGCTGTTGTCTAATTACAGGTAATTGTATGGTTTAATCAAACTGACATTAAATAAGCACAGGATCCTTTCAACACACTGCCATTCAGTATTTTTTTATTTTTTTCCCACTTGACGTTAAATATAATTTTGTATACACATGGCTGAAATAGTGACAACTCTGGCAGTTTTTGAATGCAAGTCATCATTATGCAATCAGTGTTTGTAATTCCTTCATTTATTTCATCTTCTCTGTCCAAATTATTTTTGTTGTATTCAGGCAACGTTTTCCATTGTCATCTAATGACAAATGAAGATAGACTTATGACAAATTGCAAGACATTCATCATTCATACCGAATATTGCATAATTTTCTGTTCTTGCAGTAAATCATGAGACTCCCTTCATAGTTATAATTTTTTTTAAATGTTGTATCCCGTAAGCAACTCTTTCACTGTGACCATTCTAGACAAGCCTACAGAGTCACATGTTTACCCACTCCTGACCCACTTATACTCACCTTCCACCAATTCCCCTGCTACTCCACCCTGCTACTGTGTCTTGCCTTGGGAAACAACCCCTTCCTGTTGGATGGCATCAGAGCTTACACAACATTGAAGGTGTTATCCTTTGCATCAGGCGATGGTAGTCAGGCCCAATTATTGTTTGCTCAAGTCCCAGCACCATATCCAAAGAGGATGTCAGCAAAGTTTCTAGGCTTTTTAAAATGCTAGTCAATCTAGAATTATTTTGGATAGGTGCTGGAGGGTGGAACTACTCGTCAGATTCTCATATCCTTCTTGAAATGTAATGGTGAGATCAATGTATTTAGGTTCCTAGATCTACATTCATGTTGTGTGGCCATTATGAGGTTTTCCAATTTTTAAATATATTCTTTAATTTGAAGAATGCAATAAAAAGTGCAGGAACATGCAATAAAGAGTGGCAGGAAAAGAGTTGAGAATTATCACAGGGAGAGCTTGCTGTTGGGTGTCCATGACATGTAAGAATCCAGAGGCATGCGGCATTTGGCTATTCACTCACTGCTGTTCGGCCCCTATGAGAATAGGCTGAACAGCAGCGAGTAGCCTGCCGGTGTTTCGGCTCAGCTGATCCAACATGAGTCGAACTCCTTCTGCACTTTGGGTCGGCCGAAAATGCTGAGCATGTTCGGCTGACCTAACCCAGCCGCAGCAAGCCGATGTACGGCTGATTTCAGTCGGTGTACGGCTGAAATCAGCCATACAAGCCTGAAGTGAATAGCTGAACAGCGTTTGGCTCACTTCACTTTGGGCCGGTTATTCACACGGCTGCCTTTGGCAGCTTTGTGAATAGACCACTAAATTGATGAGCTGTAAAGCATCGCCTGTGAAAAATTTAGGATATCATAGTTGTTGCCTTTTTACGGCCACATGCAATTTTTAAGTTTTTGCCATCTATTTACTCAACTCAGTCTAATCTTTTATAACTTGCAGAAAATGTGAAAATCTTTAGGTGCAATAAAACTAGTTTCAAAGTAAACATAATGGGTGGAATTTATCAAAACTGGAAAGACAAATCCGGGGCAGTTGTGCATAGTAAACAATCAGCTTCTGTCTTCAGTTTGTTCAGTTAAGCTTTGAAAATGTAAGATAGAAGCTGATTGATTGTCATGGGCAACTGCTCCGGATTCTGTCTGCTCCAGTTTTTATATATTCCCCTGCTTTGTTGAAGGTTTCAATGAAATAGATAAAAAACCCCTTTCAGGTTTTTATTGCTGTACGTTTCCAGATGGAAAATGTAACCCTCTTTATTTGTCCTGGTGACCATTGCTACCAGGATAGTGATGGGAAATCCACTACTTAACAGTTGTCACCAGGAATAGAGAGGACATCTTCCAAGGGGGACACATGTCCTGGTGACAACTGCTTGAAATCAGATTTTCCCTCACATTGGAAATATTTCCTTTCTCAAAACAAAAACTAAAATGCAATTTGACAACAATTCGCACCTTCAGTCATGTTAATCAGAATAGCACCTTTTGCAGACTTCAAAGCACTTTGAGATTTAAATATGTAATTAGAACAGGATGTTTCCACAAATGTTCACACCGCTCATCCTGTTCTTAAACAATCAACATCTGTCTTTACAGATTTCCTCATGAACAGATTAATGTGAATGAGAGACTTATGTGGCTACAAATGCTGGGGTATGTTTTTGTCACTCATTAGAACTATATGCTGCAAACGGTCTTCATCATTGCATAACAGGTCCATTTGATTGTAACCGACTTCTACTAGCTGTATCAAAAATTAAAAGGGATTCTAGATATACCCTACTTTGTCCAAAGCCACAAAAAATTCTGGCTTTTGACACACTTTAAGATTCTTTGTCCACAGACTTCAATGGGCCAATGAAGTGTGCTTTTTCTGAGTTAATTGCAGGTGCTCTTGGCTTGCATTTCACCTGCTGTAGCTGCTTTCACATTTCCATTGAATTGCAGGGAAGAGAAGCAGTTCCACATTAAACAAAAGCCCATGGACACTATCCCTAAAGCTGACCACCTTGACATGCAATGTAAATAAATAAGTAAGTTAAGGTTTCCTTAAAACATACTTTCCCATAGGCATGTTATTGATATGATAATTTACTCTTATTATTGTTTTGTAGTTCTAGCACCTTCCATATATTGATCATCACTTGTTTTATCCTTTTAAAATAGAATGGGTTGCCTTTTATTAATAAGATGAGGATGTATTGTTTGTCCCATGTCATCAACAACTGAGCCCTTTAGAAAGGTAGCTGTAAATTTTGTCACATTGCAGTTAGCTCAGCCTAGTTATGTGGAAAAGGAATTAAATGAAAACTCAATCCCTTTTACACTTGCCTGGTCTCACAGTATATTACTTATACACTCTCTTTCAGACAAAAATGTAAAATGAAGGGAAAATTGCATCAAATTAAACCGTTTTTCAAGCATAGAGGATAGGAAATGATACAAGCTCAGAGCATGTTATTACAAGGTAGAGATAATTTAGGATCCTTTTTAGATATGATTTAAGTACAATTCTAGTTCTTCAATGGAGATGTTCCATCACAGAACACTGCAGAAGAGGCCCACTTTCAGCTCTGACCTTTCAGTTTAAATGTGATGCCTATTTTCATAAAGATGCCACGAGTAAATAATTTTCTTAAACTTTAAGAAAATAATAATCGACCAGATATTACTTTGTATCCTTGGTTTACCTTGTGATTGCTGTTTCCTACTTGTTGATAGATGTATGTTCTTGCATACCTTGTAGACATGAAGTGTAGTTCATACAAATTTACCACACTCATAAAGCTGCACCAGCTGTGACAAAGCAGGTAGGGCATGGGGCTTCATGAGAAGGGGCAGATAGGCATGAAGCCAAAAAACAGGAAGGAATGAGCAGAAGGCCTACATGACAGAGGTGTGAATGGGAACCAGGCTACAGAGGTTCAAAGAAAGTTAGAGAATGTTAAGTAGGTCACTCACCAGTTTGGGTGGAAGAGAGCTGCGAGGAGAGACTTTAGAAGGTGGTCTGCGTGTGAGGAGCAAAGCAAGTCCAATCATAGAGATGTAGATGTGAGGTGAGCTTCCCTCCTACCCACCCTAAAGGCCATGACACACTGCACGTGAAGCAAAGCTCTCCGGCACGGAGCTTCGCGTGCAGTGTGTGAGCTGAGTGCAGTCAGATGATTGACTGCACCTTCAGCCAATCGGCTCGTCTGTAACAACCGGGCAGACGTCGCATCCCGTCGCGCGAGCCGATTGGCTGAAGTTGAAATTGTTCATCTCGGCACGCTCAGCTCGGCAAGCTCTCGCAAGCTGAGGTGCCGAGAAGAAAGTGACATGACACACTGCTCGCAAAGGCAGCGCGCCACCGCTCTGCGCTGCTTCGCGTGCAGTGTGTCACGGCCTTAAGACTGTTTATATTTGGATTAGCTGGTTACAAGTCATGACAGTTGGTTTACATTTGAATTTGTGAAGGCAGTTTTCCTGCTGGCTGTTATTGGTAAATAAATGGAGGATCTATCTTTGGTGTCGGTTTCCTCCATGTGGTAAGATCCACCCGTTGTGACAGAGTAGGGTTGACCAGAATGTGTCTGCAGTCAATCAATATAGTCTATTGAGGTGGTGGAATGTGACTTAGGGGCATAACATAGAACATAATGCTGAATATACCATTTTTTGGTTATTGCTCATAGTGCCTTTAAGGCCCCGAAACCTGATTGTCATACAGTCTTTGTTACTTTTCATTGTTATTTGTAATTTTGTTGCTTATATTGTTGTTGTAATAAAAGGCTGCTGTGGCCATTTGAACTTCACCCCTGTGTGTTGGTATTATTTGTTCAGGAAGGGGGAACCTGCTTTTCAGGTGTTTTTGCAACACAAGTTATTTACAGCCGATATGCTGCAAAAGAGTTTACAATGTGCTATTCGTTGTCTGAAAAGTTAAATATGTTATTTTAAGTACAAAATTAACAAAATGTACAAATGTTAAAAATGGCATTAGAAATCTATTTCTGTTTAACCCCTTCCTCGCCTTTAGTCAACCCTAATTAGTCTAAAAAAAACCCCTCATCCCCTTAATAATAATAATAATAATAATAATAATAATTATTATTATTGTTATTATTATTATTATGCTGATTGTATTTAAATTTTCTTTTTTTGCTTTGATATTTTAATAGGTGTATTTTGTATTTTTTTTCTATAGATTACATAGAAAATAAAGTATAATTTGCAGTATGATATTTGCGGGGAAAAAAACCTAGTTTCTCCCCAAAAAATTATGTATGCAATACTTTGTTAGCTTACGTAATGACAAAGTTATTGTCAAATAAACAGGCCCATAGTGGAAATCGCTCTAGTCCGTAGGTGTTTATACTTAATAAAAAAAAATGTATCCTTGCATTGGGGCTAACCCTGCACTGCAAGGGTTAAGTTCTCATTTTGTCTGGGGGGCTAAAATAAAGCAGAAATACTCACCTGATCCCCGGCCCTGCAGTGGTTGGCATTCTCCTCTCTTCTCCTCTGGCTGTGGAATGATCCTTGGTGTCCTTATGCCTAATGCAAATCAATGGACCTACATTAGATGTGACGAGATCAGCTGCCCTTAGATCGCTGGAGCCCAGGGGAAAAGAGGCTGTGGGGACTAGCCTAGCAGCTCAGCAGGACCAAGAATTAGGTGAGTACATTTCCTTTATTTTAGCTCCCTAGAGAAAATTAACAGTGTGAAGGTAGTCCTAATGCATGGGTACAATTTTATATTGTTGAAGTTCTTTAGCAAAGCTAAAATTCCTAAAATATCATTCTGACATGGAGAACATTCAAGAGATTGTTTTTTTACATATGCAAGGCCAGGAAGGGGTTCAATTGATTCATACATTGACAGGTTCACTGTCCAGGAGAGAACCTACGTGAACTATACTTACAATTCATTAAGGGATTAGTTATGTACCTGACTTATTTACTAATATGTTTAAATGTCAGTTTTGGCTATCAAGCTCTCTAAATAACAGGGTTTTTACAACAAAGGTACAAAGGAGACAGAAGAAAAACATGTGAAAAGAAACTATAAGCTCCATCTGCTTGATGGATATTGGACTACATAATAAACATATGCAAAAATTCATATTTACCTGACTAAAGTACACTACCATAATATATATATATTTGAAAAAAAATTTTAAGACCTGACAGTAATAATAAAAAAAAAATGATGCAAAACTACTAGCCATTACTTTTGATAAAATGCAGTTCTGTCATTACAACCAGACAACATGTGAAGTTACTCTTATCACTTGTATTGCATTTATAGTTACACGTATTTCCCCTTCAACCTGAGGTCTCTTATGCAGCACTGAGTGGAAATATGATCATAAGAAAAATACGGCTCATTACTATGCACATACCATTTTCTACCTTCTTAGCCTTTGGCTACTTTAGTTCGTATTTTGAGTATTCTGAGACCTGTCTATTCCCATATAACAGCACAAGTCAAATCCATATGCATGGTCATTCTTTCTGACATGGGAACAAGCCCTTCTTGAGCATTCTTCTTGGCCTACGGCACCTTCTTTTGTGACCTGCTCGACCTGCCTCACATAGATTAATGACATATGATGGCAGAGGAGAGACAGTCTGACCTGTCTAGCTTGCCTTTTCTCCATCTGCATTAAAACCTGTGACCCATTTTGATCCCTGACCTTCTTTATTATTTAAGATACTGTTTTGACTTTTTCAAACTTTCTTGACAGGTCCAAGCTATACAAGCATCTTTCAAGTCCTGGGAGAATTGACCAGCCTTGTTATAACAAAATAGTATTTTCCCTTATTTTTAAGCAAATAATCTCAAGAGTCATCTTAACCCTGTTGTTATACCAGAGGCTTGTGATGCCTCTGTAGACCAAATGGCCCATATGGCTAGGTTATCTCTGTTCATGGGGCAATACGTTATATACATTATTATTAAGAATAATGATATTAATAATGATACTAATAATACTAATTATATAAAATGATATAATAATAATAATAATTGTTATTATTATTATTATTATTATTATTATTATCTTATTGTTTATTTTAGTATTGTAAGTATTTGATATTTTTGTTTACCTTTTCATAGAATATTTAAAGCTGAACTCTAGGCAGATATAATGACACAAGTTCATTCAGCTCTGCAATTATTAATAAATCATTAAAAACATTTTTTTAAATGTAAGAAACATACAGTAAGTAGCTTACTCTGACCTGATATTAGCCTCTTGCAGTCCCTGTACACCTGGGCTAGAGTGTGAGTGGGAGAGGCAACACAAAGAGCCAGTCAGTTATGTGTTGACAAACAGCATTCTGATAGGTGCTGTATAGGTCCTCATTAGGGAGATACATTCTCTCTGTCCTGGTGACTACAATCACTGGGACTAAAAGTAAGGGAAAAATTAAAATTTGGAGTTTCTTCCACAACAGGAATAGAGGGGAAATCTTCAACTGTGGACACTTTTTCCAGTGACAGATTTTTTGGAAGGGATTTCCCTCACATTGCAGGGATTTCCTTTTAGGGAAATGTCCCCAGTGAAACACAGAAGAAGAAAAAAACATGACAGGGGTTTTTACTGTTCCATCGCCTACTCTACTCAAAGTAAAACAGTTTTTCAAAGTGTAAAGTGTAGGAAAATTGCTGAGTCCTGACCTGTAGAATCCACCTTCTTATGTAGGGTTTGTTGAGAGCTTGTTTTGTCTCCCAGTGTACAGATCATTACATTCCTCACTGCCCTGCACTGTTTATACCAAGTTGCGTTGCATGGTTTTTGGGTCTTTTGGATATACAAGCTTCTGTCTCAATGAATTGCTGGGCTTGAAAGACACAGGGATGCACTGGACACAGGGTTTGTTAAAAATCTTTCTGACACTCTAGCTACATATGAAATGCCTCAATTACTCTCTAATTACTCTGTGCTCTGCTTTTTTTTCTTTGTTTGATGGTCTTGTGTTTTTGCTTGACCTTATGGATTTTAACGAAAGCCCAGTCTGAGTAGCCACAAACATTTAAAACATTCCTAAGACATCTGTGTTCCTTGCCTTTAGTCTCTGTGTTTGTTGCTACCATCTTATCTAAAGCTAAAATTGGAAATTATTTGTTTTTTGCCTTCTTTGCCAAGCGGGAAGTAAGAGGAAATGATGGGCATCTTTTCTTACACAGTTGTCACCAGAACAGGTGTCCCTTTTGGAAAATGTAACCTTTATTCCTGAGCTGGTGAAAACGATAAAAAAAACTATCCCTTACTTTCGGTCATCAGGGCAAACAGAGAAGGTGAACCTCACCAACTGGGAACAAATGGCATTAAACACTTGACAAGACTTTGCACTCTCCCCTGGTCCATCAAAAAATAAAATACATGTTTTGGCTTTAGATTTGATTTAAATCCTTTCCCCTTAGTTATACCAATAGACTTGATTTTAGAACATATGCTGCACAAACTTTATGATAATTTTCTTCTAATTTGTTCATACTGTATATATGTGATGGGGTCACTCATAGATCTAAATATATTGAAATGATTAGTTAAATTTGCTTTGAACTTTGTGACTAACAATTATTTGCATAATAATGTGCTCAATTTTTTGTTATAACGTTTTTTTGTTTTTTTTTTACACAAACTACTTAATTGTATTATATACTATTATTCCAAATCACAAATGAGTACGGCATATATACAAAATATACAAAAATGAAAAAACATTACCTACATAAGGCCTAATTCCCAAAGCTACAATGCTAGGGTTATTTACAGCGCATTTAAATTTGGAATTTGCTCTTGGATGCTAAAAAAAAGTCCAGATCTTTATCTTTGTGTTAAAGCTTTGTGAATATATCCTATGCTTTATTCAGACACAGCATGTCCTAATGAGTTGCATTTGAACTGGAGGCAAAGCAGGTCCAATGTAGCCTTTTTTTCTATTTTAACACATGCATTTGTGCAGTGCTGCATTTAAATGAAAAAGATGCATTTAACGATGCATTTGCATCAAGAACGCGTGACAACATGAGCCCTTTCAGAAGAAATGTGATCAGCTTGTCTTTTACAAAGCACCACATGGAGTCACATGCTCCTTTATACTCAGAAATACTAGGTATTAACTATTAGGCTTCCAGCACTGAACAGAGCAGCTTGGTAATAAAGAAGAGGTAAGTATATTCTGCTGGGAATAGGGGGGGGGGGGGGTTAAAAGTAAGGCTTGCTGTAAAGCCTAAAGCTGGCCATACAACTATAGATTTTCTATGGTCAGATGGAAAAAGTGCAACATATTCCTCAATCTACGCTAAACTGTGTGGATGGAGGAAATTCCCACTGGGCCAAGATTCAGTATCTTGCTAGTCGGCTCCTGTTGGCTCTCAAAGCACCTAAACAATGCCTGCATCCAATCAGATTGTTCAGGTTTGACAGACAGTGGGGCCAACTAGCATGATACTGATGCTTGGCCCAGTGGGAGATTCCTCCATCCACACAGTTTAGCATAAATGGAGATATCTGTTGCACTTTTTCGATCTAACCATAGAAAATCTGCAGATAAGCTATA
Source organism: Nanorana parkeri (assembly GCF_000935625.1). Lineage (NCBI taxonomy): Eukaryota > Metazoa > Chordata > Amphibia > Anura > Dicroglossidae > Nanorana > Nanorana parkeri. Next base: position 209,792 of record NW_017307691.1, read on the forward strand.
GGTGTATGGCCAGCTTAACTTCAATATTTAACCATTTAACCAACTTCAGGTGAGCTCAGGCTATCACGGACATACAAAGCAGTGCAACCTTCTAATGTGTGTCATCATTTTCCACATGTCCATGGAAGTGATCATAGTAGAATACTGCAGAGAGCAGCATTTGGGTCATAATATCAGGGCTTCCCTATGCGTTATGGGATATTACCCACCTCTATGAATATGCCTATGGGTGAAATATGTGAGAGGTTGTAGCTAGTTGGGGGCTTGCGGTGCTGGTATTTTGCTGTTACATATACTGTTACACTGGATTTGCTGTGAATTTCAATAAAGTCTGAAGTATTGGAATTCTCTGGACACTGTGGTCTGTTCTTATACTACTACATTCAAGGGTGGAGATGCACCTATTAGACCAGCACGTCGGGAGTCCTGATGGCAGCTAAAGAATTGGAGCGGTGAGATTTATTTTGGCTCTACTGCCCACCGCTGATGCAGAAAGAAAAAAATTAGATGTCACTTGACAGGCCAGAGGACTGGTGGAATTTAGGTACATATAAAAGATAATTATAAAAACAAACAGGTCCGTGGAGGAGGATTTTTTTAAACTAAAGTTTTGGGTTAAAGGAGTTTGATCAGTTATTCACAAATATCAGCTCATTAGATTTTGCTGAATAGATAGGAACTGTTTGATGTTCCACCCCCTAATTTAACTCAGTTCTATTTGCATTTATGCCAAAATTATTGCAAATACCTTGCCTGTCTTAGTAGGGATGGGCACAGTGAGAGTTTGACACTCCACACAATGCACAACAATAAAGTTTATAAGCCGACATCCATAAATAACGAGACTCCTGCAGCCTCTAGCCAGTGACTGTTCCTCAGTAGCCACCTGGCCAGTGACTGTTCCTCAGTAGCCACCTACAGTGTTTTTACTGGCCAAGGGGAGGTTCAGTGTCTGAGTTTTATCTTTGGGTGCTGAGTTTGAGTCCCAATTCATAAACATTAGGCCTTTAGTAATTGAGTGAGCCTAAGTTAGAGGGGAATACAAAACAAGCTTTCTTGGCTAACAACAGCAGATACTATGTGGTGCCTACTCTTAGGCAGGACTTTTATTTTTAGTAGTTTGAAGAGGATGACAGATTTTCGTTTCCTGGATAACATAAGCACTTCATTCATTGATTTTACTCTTTGCCTGGGGATGTGTTTAAGTTTACCATTAAGTTTTTATATCACAGGAGACAGACACACCAAGAATGGAAGTGGAATCTCCATAATTTGAATTTGGGATCTGCTGCAATGTAGCACGCCTAATTACTGAGTCGCCATGCTGCTCAGTTTTACTACTTGACTGCAATTAACTATAAGCAAGCATGTCATTAGTTCACCTCTTGCAATAGGGAATAAAACAGAAATCACTAGAAATGTCTAATTGATCAGAATAACCTTTAATCCAACAGATGCTGCTTGAGAATAATTCTGAAACCTCATACTACCACTGACATTCATATGTACCTGTTGAAATAAATGGTCACTCATATTTATGGGTCCACGATTGGAGCTTTGACTTATGTGTTCTTGGGAATAGTAAAACTTGATCATTAAAATCTCATCAATGCATTAATGTGTTAAAGTAACTTTAAAAATCATTTTCCATACTTTTACAGCTGAAGTCCTGCTATAATTATTTGGAGGGTTATTCTCAAAGCTGCCAAAGGCAGCCGAATTAATAACCCATCCAAAGTGAAGTGAGCCGAACGCTGTTCGGCTATTCACTTCAGGCTTGTACAGCTGATTTTAGCCGTACGTTGGCTGAAATCAGTCATACATCGTCTGGCTTCAGCTGCACTTCGGTCAGCTGAACGAGCATGTTCAGCTGAGCCAAAGTGCAGAAGGACTTCGACTCAGCCGATCCAACATCTGGATCGGCTGAGCCGAAGCTCCAGCAGCTCATTCGCTGCAATTCGCTCCTATTCACATAGGAGCCAAACGGCAGTGAGTGAATAGCCGAATGCAGTGACAGCTAGCTCTGCCCAACTGTATCCTATTGGGCGGGACCTGCTAGAGTCTTCTAGCAGGTCCTGGCCAATGAATAACCACCATGATGTCATGGCCAACTCCACCCAGTTGTCATTGTTTAATGACAATTCAGCATCCCTAGATAATCTGTGGGCGCTGATTTGTCATTGCAATTGGGCGGAGCCAGCCGTGAGATCACCCAGCTGTCAGTTGCGAGGCTTTCGGATGGCATATGTCTTTGGCTTGGCTGAGCCACTCTGCCGCCTTCTGGAGCTGTATGGGCTATAGTGAATAGCCCGTACAGCAGCCCTTCAGTTCGACTGAACCGAAGGGCTCAGGCAGCCGAAGCTAGCCAAAGGATCATTCAAAGCTAGCTTTGTGAATAACCCCCTTAGATATACTTACATTTATCCTGCTTGGCACAATTTAAGTATACATTAATTGTCCCTGACAGAGCCACGGGGATCCTGTAAAACACTGTAGTAGCCACAGCTGTTACACTGCTTTACAGCGATCTTTCAGGTCTTGTACAGTCTGCTGTTGAAACACAGCAATGTCTAAACCACCCCTCGTCCAGACAGAGAATGTCTAGTATTCATTCAGAAAAATTCAAGGCATTTATTTAATGGCCACTTTGCTTAGTGAGGGACCCGCTGTGCTTTAAGTGCAAAGTGGAATTTGCCATACTGGACCCAGAAGATCACTGTAAAGCACTGTGTATAGTATAATAACGGAAGAGCACCGGGGGTACCCAGGGCTTCTTGCACCTATTCAGTTTTACACCCCAAGTGAGTACACTCCCATCTTCCTGTCTGTTATCCTTTTCAGTGCTCACTCCCCCTCACCGCCTCTCCTTTGCACTCTTAAACATAACACATGATTCCAAACTAGCTGTTCAAGTTAGTTAGACTTATACCTGGTGGTCCTGATTTAAAGGTCCTTGTACATAAACCTCCTCTAATAGGAATAACAATGCTCTGTCCCTGTTTTCCTATGCACTTCTGCATTGTCATACAGACTTCCAATGGTGAGTACAAATGGCGGTTTCAACACACATTATATGGGAATAGTCTACTATTGTCACCATTAGGAAGACCATCCTAAGAAATATGATGCAGCCACCCATGAAGTGCATTTAGAGTGCAAGCAGCTGTAAAGGGCTGCAGGAGATCAACAGCACTGAAAAGCAACATTTGTGAAAAGAAGGTAGATTAATTAAACACTATTAAATCCCAATTATTAAAAAATGCCAGCTGTTTATGACTCATAATGCTTTAGCAAAATAAATTGCATTTAAAAAGGTTTTTTATCCACGCTGATTAATACATAACTGTAAAGTTTGCTAGCATGATAAAATGAATCTCCCAGTAACAGGTCATAGTGTTTGCTTTAATATTTGCTCACATTAACTTTTTGATTCACACAATAGCTTTTGCACATGGCTTTATACATTTTTCTTTATTACAAAGTCTTCAAAAATGTCACTTTACATTCCCATAAGTGGACTACTCTGTCCAGAAGCCCTGAACTCTATTAACTTACAAGATCTCCTGCTGGTTCTCCATATCACCCTCTATACTACAATTTTCAAGGAAGAGTTGGATCCTGCTGTTTGTGAATTAAAGCTTGTATAGGAATAAATTCTGTGCATACACTATGCCTGCCACTGGGGGCTTTACATCTTTCCTATTAGCTTCTTGTTCTCTCAGCTGGCCTTTCTGTATCATTTGTAGGAAAAGTCAGAGATATACAGTATATAGGGTGCCACTGGAAAGAAATTGGAAATCCTATGAGGAGGCTTATTGGAATCTATGGCATATATGGGCCTACTAAGAATATCTATCAATGCGGGCTTGGCTTTCAACTGTCTTTTTTCACACAAAAAAATTGGCTGTTAAAAGAAAAGATATAATAGATTCAGATCTTCACTTTCCTGCTGAGCTACATAGACTAAAGGTTCTTCAGCATCTGACACCTTTGTTTTTATATACAAGTAAATAGGACTTTTGCTAAGTGGGCATATGCAGTGCAGTCTTTATTTCTTTGTATGCAAGAATATTAAAGCAGCTATGGATGGGGCTGAGTTGGCCTTCACCTGGGTGTGTTGAATGCCTGCAACCAACACTGTGCGCTGTAGTTCCACCTGTTGACTGCTCTGTTGCCTCCGTGTTTCTGAAAGCTGTGGTGACATAGTGGCCGGTAGGCACAAGGGACTCAGTCATCCAACACACCTAGAAGTGTGGATGGCTCAGCTACTGACTTATTGGGGAGAAATCACCACATTTCAATCAAGAACTAAACTTCTGCACAGTTTCTCTGGTAGGTCAACTAGGCAGAAGTTCCTTAATGGTATTTCGGTCCCCAGGCATCCAAGTCTAAGGTTTGAACCCAGCCTTTGGTCCAATCACATAACCACCATTGTTAGGCAGCAGGTCTAGCAGTACCTGCTTTTTGTCTTCTCTTTTTTGGGAGAATACAAAGTCCCTCCTGAATATTTATACCCTCTCCCAGCCTGCACCACAGGCATTAAACCTCTTAGTGGATGGATACACAGTCAGCTACTGCTAATATTGCTTTTCTATTCAGCAGATCTATTTCTGGTTTTAGTGCAGATCAAGCTAATAACTTGAGAAAACTATTGGCTAGTATATGAGCATTACAATGCTGCCCTGCACTTACAATATGTTCTCAGTCTGTATGACGTCCAGTGTTAATTCATCCCAGAGGTCTGAGGATATCTAGTGACTAAATTGAAGTAGTTCAGATGCTGCACCATTGAGGAGGTGATTTTTGCTGCTAGAACGTCTCTCTTTATTTTCTACTACTGCTGGGGCTATTAAAAAAAAAATCAAAATTGAACAAAGAGAAAAAATTTGACTTTGCTTATTTTCTCAAAGTGCATTGGAGTCAGGGCCGGTGCACACCTAGGCAACCCCCAAATAAATATTTTAATAAAGTAGTAAATGAAAGAAAAAAAATAAAGGAACCTCCATAACTCTCAGTAGCCATTAAAAGCCCACTGCACCCTTGAAAATCATCCAAAACGTTTCATCTTCCCTTTTGAGGGCTGGTGCACACCTAGGCGACACCCCACCACGTGGCAATTGTGCATGATTCCTTTCGGATTGCCGCACGGTGAAGAGTCGCCCAGGTGTGCACTGATCGCGCTGTGAGTGCCATGATTTTACAATGGCACCCCAGTCGTGCCGGATGGATGGCACGGTTTCCTGCCGCGATTCCGCCCGTACTTCTGAACACGATTGTGACTAAAACACCCGTGCATCGTGTATCGCAGAACAAAGGTACTTGTACCCCAAGTGTGCACTGATCGCGCGTTGGGTGCCATTATTTTCTAATGGCACCCCAGTTGCACCGTGCGGATCACACGGTTTCCCGCCGTGTTCAGAAGCAAGAGCGGATCCCTGGGGTGCAATTGGAAAATAATGGCACCCACAGTGTGATCGGTGCACACTGAGCGACTTCTGACCATGCGGCAATCCGCAAGGAATCATGCACGATTGCCACACGGTGGGGTGTCGCCCAGGTGTGCACCGGCCCTCAAAATGGAAGATGAGAAGATGTTGGTTTTGGATGATTTTAAGGGAGCAGTGGGCTGTTACTGGCTACTGAGAGTTATGGAGGTTCCTTTATTTTTTTTTCTTTCATTTACTACTTTATTAAAATATTTATTTCTAAGTCCACATCATGAGCCCCATAAAAGATACATCTTTATTGATTAAAAAAAAGTGACGTCACTGACAAAGCTTTGTTTATTATTAAAGTCAGGAGCTAACCATGTCAATTCTGCCACTGACATGGTGATAAATAGCTCAAGTTCATTCATCACCAGCTCAGCACTGCTGATGAATGTTTATCAACAAAATCATGTGACACAACGTCAGTGCTGCCACTAATATGGTGATCATATGGCTTTTGTAGATAAATAATGCAAATAAGAGTAAATACGTTGGAAACGGACTTAGACATATTGGTTAAGTGGCAATTCCTTTAATTATGATATGTAATTATAAAATGTATTATTCTAATTCATTCCTGTATTTAATTCATGGTCTATTCATCAGCAGTTCTGAAATGCACCATTGGAGTAAAGACAAATTATTTCCACCTCTTTGGCTAGAGCTTCAAAAGTTACCAGCCTTTTCTTGTTCTGGATTTGTAAGAAAGTGGAGATACATGAACACCTTCTGTTTTATGAAGGCAACTGCTAAATTAAAACATTGTAGCTGTGACATAGCAGTGACTTCTGGGAAATGATACAGTGTGAAATCCTACATCTGTACTCTGATAGAAACATTGGCTAAGGGAAATGGCTGGGAATGTAATATTGGCAGCTGATCTTAAACTTTCTGACAGCTGTTTTATGGAAAATAACTTCACTGAACTAATTTCATCATTTGTGTCTTCATCATTATCAAGCAAGACTCTTACGAGCTACCGCACGAGCTGCAGTTATGTAATCCATCTATAAGAGAATGTTGGCACTTTTGAAATATCTTATTCATTGGTGGGATGCCTGTTACCCTTCTAATGTATTTTATTTGCTAAAATGACACTTATTAGAGATGGCTCTTATTTGGAGCTACTTGTTTACATGAAGACAATTAGCCTAATTCTAAGCTGAGAGTTAGACCTACGTTTACTAATAGACTATTCACTTTGCAACAGAATTGTCCCTTAGCTTAGAGCAGCGGTTCTCAACCTGTGGGTCGCGACCCAAAAGTGGGTCGCAACCCATTGTTGAGTGGGTCGCCGCATCCATTTCTGCTGCGCTGGGTGACAGCCTCCTCCTTGCGCAGCAGTGTCTGTCACCGAGAGGACAGCAATGGCTGTGAATATAAAAGTGCCGCTGTACACACTCCCTGGCCACTGCAGCAACATCTAGTAGCCGGGGAGTGTTTACAGCAGGACTTTTCTATTCACAGCTGTTGCTGTCCTCCGGCCTCCTATACAGTGCGGGCTCTGCAGGAGGTGGGCTACTTAGCAGTGCTGGGCCTAAGGCTGCATGGAGACAGAGCAGGCAAGCAGGTAGCAGGGGCTGGGATGGGGGGGGGGCTTGCATTCTTGTGAGTGTGCTTCTATTTTTATTTCTAAGTCCAGTGTGTTGCTATGTCCTGAGTCCAGTGCCTTACTAAGTCCTAAGTCCAGTGCCTTACTAAGTCCTGAGTCCAGTGCAATACTTAGTCCTGAATCCAGTGGATTACTAATCCTGAGTCCAGTACCTTACTAAGTCCTGGGTCCTTTGCCTTACTAAGTCCTGAATCCAGTGCATTACTAAGTCCTGAATCCAGTCCGTTACTAAGTCCCGAGTGCAGGTCTCTGTTGGGGGTCACTACAACTTGGCAAAAGTTAGCGAGGGGTCCCGACCCTAGAAAGGTTGAGAACCACTGGCTCAGAGAATGGGGTGACAATGCGCTTTGCAAAGTGAACAGCCTATTTGCCTTTAGTAAATCAACTCCAAAGTGCCCATTTACTGACCTTGATATTTATGGCCCACATTCTTTTTCTTTCTACTATCAAAGTAGTATTTTTCTCAATAATGAATCCAGATCAATCTAATATAAACTGTCCAGCAAAGTATTTCTTTACATTTATGCCCAAGCACTTACAATCATCATGTTTCATACCAAGCTGGCTCCAACTCTCTCAGATCAGCTTCCCTGAACTTCCTGTCCAGTACTAGATTACAAGAAACAGGCCAACCATCCATCTACTAGCTTGGAGAAGGGAGGAGGGAAGAAGGAAAAAGGGAGACGAGGAGAGCACGGGGTGGGGGAGTGTCTTGCTTTGCTGCATCTGTGTGTTTGTAGAGACACTCACAACTTACTAGCACACACAAGGGTGGCTCCAAAGGACCTTGCAAGGAAAAGGAGCCACCCTAAAACAGGGTATGAGGACCAGTCAATTATACAGGAAACCAAACATTTTCAACATAAAGGAGCAGCATCCATTGTAAGTGTAACAATTAGCATTTTTAATAGCTTAAATAGCTGTAATATCACTTCAAGTGACACCCTAAAAATATATCTCCTCATTAATGTATATGCAAACCCCAACAATCAAGTTATCTTATTTGCCCCTTTTGGTCCATGGAGTTTGCCATTGAAAGTGTTTAACCTTCCTGGCTGTATTCCCGAGTGTAGCTCGGGGTTACTTTTCCATACCATAAGTGGTTACCCCCCGAGCTACACTCGGGAATGCTGCATAGCATTACTTACCTTGTCCCTCTAGCTGCGCTGTGTTCTCCGGCCGACGCCAGTATCTGTCTTCCGGGTTCCGTCCCTTGCGAGCGTACGTGTCGCAGGGGGGCGGAACCGGCGGCATATTAAAAAAATAACGAAAACAAGGAGGAGGGAATTTATCAAAGCTGGAGCAAACAGAATCTGGAGCAGTTGCTCATGGCAACCAATTAGCATCTCTCTTCAGTTTGCTCAGGCAGTGGCGTCACAAGGGGGTGCGGCCCACACCGGGGTGACACAATTGGAGGGGTGACACCAAAATGACTCACAGTCATTTTGGTGTCACCCCCAAGTTTTGATACATTCCCCCCAGAATGTTAGCACTTTGCTAGAAATCCAGAGCTGTCCAGTGTCCTCTCCACACCCACTGTATTATCTCAGGAGTGTAATGTACCCTTTAAGAATGTATCTTGGATTATAGAATGATTAGATTTTGTGTTGTAGTGATGTGAGAGTGACAGTGTTTGAGTAATTTAGATATATCTATCTATATCTATATATAGATAGATAGATATATATATAGTGCAATATAAATGGGTAAACCGTATTAGTCCAGTAGACAAGATGTCAAAAAAGACAAAAATGCAGTATTGCAGTGTGCAATGATACCTTTCTTATTGGACTAACAAAATATATAATCAGTATTGTCTGAGCTGCTTTCACTGTGGTTGATCATTTCAGCTTGGATAGGGACATAGGTAGTTACAGAGGATGAGGTGAAATTGGTTAATCTTGTTTTTGGGACGTCTTTATTCTGTGCAAGGTTTGCCAGTTTCTTCTTTTTCTTACTGATGAGGCTTTGTTGTTTTTTCCTGTAGAAATAGTCAATTTGTATTTCCAAATTTTTGGCTTCAGGTGTAATTTGCAGAAGGCTATGGAGTAGGGATTGTCTTTGGCAGTGTAATCTTTGTCTTTTTCCATATAGTTGATCAATTAGGAGGTTAAGTAGTTTCTCACTGCTCCGTCGGCAGATAATCTCAGCTGCTGGTGAATTGTGGGTAGTTGAGAGTGGGTTCTTCATCGTGAGGCCCTTTGGGATGATGTTCATTTTCTTACAACAGGTTAGAAAAAATATGTCACTGTTGATCTGAGTTTCTTTTCTGATCAACTTCAATACTTGCTTCTTTAAACCGCTGGATTCGGTATCTTCCATCGTAGTGCAATATAAATGGGTAAGCCGTATTAGTCCAGTAGACAAGATGTCAAAAAAGACAAAAACGCAGTATTGCAGTGTGCAATGATATCTTTCTTATTGGACTAACAAAATATATACAAGACAAGCTTTCTAGAGTGAACCTCTCTTCTTCAGGTCAGAAGCAATACTGATCAACATGACAGTTTGTGAGTTAAGACAGGAGAAAGCTATGATTTATATATTATGATATATATACACACACAGAAAAATACCTGCTGAGCTTTAAGCCTCCAGTCACCTGAAGCAAACGTGTGCTTTGCCCACGCAGTTTTGACTGTGTCAAAACATGCCTGCACAATGAGCATCTCCATGGTCACTTATAATTTCCGCAGGGAGTAACAAAGTGAAAATGCAGAGGAGCAACTGAGAAACATAATAGATGACTATCATAATGATTCAAAATCTGCACCCCTATTTCGCAGGTGTACACAATTTTAAGGCTTGACATGTTTGTGACAATTTGCCCGATGTGACACAAAATTTTTGTTACGTTTTTATATAGTAAAACAAAATAACAGTCGTAATTAAATACCACTAAAAGAAAGCTCTATCTGTTCCCCATAAAATGACAGAAAATTCAGAAATAGATAGAAAATTATGAAATCAGCCGTACTGAACCGGAGTGAATAGCCGAACGTCTGTTCACCTCGGCTCGGTTATTCACTTGGCTGCCTTCGGCAGCTGAGTGAATAACCCTGTTAGAAACAATAACCATTTATTGCAGTACAGCATGTAGGAAGAGGGCTAGTAACCTGAACGGACCGTCAGGATGTTCAGCACCCATGTTTCCACATCTAATTAGAAAGAGTGCATATGCTGAAACATCCTTCCTATTCACACATTTTTTTAGCTACTCAATATTTGACAGAAATCAAATTTTACAGAAACTTTTGTACTTAGTTTTGTACCTACTGCCAGCAGAGCTATTCAAACCCCATTAACCACTTTTAACAACTTGTTACCATGTTTCATTTGTCTACAAGTAAATTAGCTCTTTTTAATGATAGACCTAAACCCATTATTATTACCCATTATTATTGCCATTGAAAATATTATGCCTTTGTGTATTGCTCCAGAAATTTTGTAACCTGTCGCTTTTAAAACAATGTTAGTCTACATACCCGTTCCACAATAAATGCTCTTATTAAAACATTTGTTCTTTCTCTTAAGCTACAAGTAATAAATTATCTTTGACAAACAGCTGGTAGGTGGAAAGTCAGGACTGTGACAGTGTCACTTTCAATGACTGTAACTTTTCATTGGTTTTTTCACAGTTGCAAAAAAAGCTTTGTGTATAGTTTCATTATTCTTAGACAGTGCCATGATTTATTTTTAAATGTAAATGTGTATCCGAGGCATGCTATAATGACCTTTCCCAACTCTGCATAGAGCATAGTGTTTTTGAAGCAGAACTCCAGTCAAAAAAAGTACATAATACAATAAAAGAAACAGGTTTTGCTGCAACACTCACCTTCAGTCCAAAGCTGCATATAATAGATATCGCATAGAGATAGACAAGTCAGTGCCTACAGGGATGCTTCTGCACTGGGTAATACCACCCGGAAAAAGGCAGACTAAGGCAGGTGAAGTTCTGTATTGCCATAATACATGTTAAATATGCTTTAACCACTTGCTTACCAGGTGTTTACACCCCCTTCCCGGCCAGGCCATTTCTCAGTATTTAGCTCTGCAGTACTTTGACTGACATTTATTCCGTCATGCAACACTGTGCTGAAATGAATTTTATACCATTTTTGGAGGACACATAGAGCTTTCCTTTGATTGTAAAAAATCACCACTGGGGTTGACTATATTAAGGAAAAATTACTTAACATTTAAAAAAAAGTTTTTTTTTTTTACATTATGTTAGGAAACAATTATTATTACCCAATTTTTGGGTAACATATAAAAGATGGTGTCACATCAGGTAAATAGACACCAAACACGTCAAGCCTTAAAATTGCGTGCACCCGCAAAATCACCATACCCAAAATTGACCATAGGCGACGCTTTAAAAGCTTTTACCACTCATCAGTTTAGTGTTATCAGTGATTAATGGCTCTAGAATTATTGCTCTTACTGCAATGTTCACGGTGATATGTAACATGTGCGGCGTAATGGGCACAATCGCCATTTTCGCAGGTATGCACACCCGACACATGTTTGCACATGTGCATGCATGGGTGGGGACTTTCAAAAAATGTTGTGGTTTTTTTTTTAATTCTTTTTCACGTGTAACTTCAATTTTATTTTGCAACTTCAATTTTTTTCCTATTTTTTTTCTTTAATATTATTGTTTCATAACCCCTATGTGATAGCAAAGACATGTGACAGGTCCTCTTTATGGAGACATCAGGGGTCTCCAAGATCCCTAATGTCTCCTAGGGACCCCCAGAGAAGCTGATAAAGCAGAGATCTTCGTCATTAGCTTCTCTACAGCTTCTGAAACTGGAGAGTGACACAGGAATGCGGAAGTGACACAGGAATGCACACTTCTGCATTCTGACAGCGGAGCAGGGACCTGGAGGAAGATTGTGTACCGATCTCCCTCTGATCCCCTGTCACAGAACCACTATGCTGGTCCCAGGCTCGCACACAGCACAGCGGAGCTCGCGACCAGCAGAGGGGGCGCTGCGGAGGGGGCACACAGACCAGCACCTTATACAAACGATCCACCGGCTCTATAGCTGGTGGATTGCTTGTATGTAAACAAGCATTGCAGCCTGTTTTAAAATTTGGTCAGCTTACTGCATGCGCGCACGGCCTGTTACACCCAGGAAGCTCTTAAAGAGGCGGTTAAAGAGCATTTCCCAATTCTACAGACAAAATGAGATAACACCTACTTTATATTTGTTACCATTCATATAGCATAACTTTTTTTTTTTAAATTGCTACTTACCCTTTTATGTGCTAAAAAAACTATAAAAATCTTACTTAGCTTTCCCTTTCTATAGGAACGGGCTTGGGAGTCATGTTTTACCATAATTAACCCTGATTTTAATATCAGAGATATGCACACTGTCTGTCCTGACAAAGGGTTAAATATATCAAGGCATGGGTGGTGGATTGTATGTTAGTGTACTTAACAAAGAAAACATTTGTCCCAAAGTATCCCTATAGTTTATTGTTCAGTAATGTATTTTTAAAAATTCAAGCTGTTTGTAGAGTCCTGGAACCCGCTACTAAGAAACAACTAAAAACATAAGAAAATTTTTTTTTTTAAATATATATATTTTTAGTTATGCTGAGTTAGTAGAATAAATAACACACATATTGTGGGGTTTCTTAGATTTGACTGCACATATGGAAATACACTTAAAAGTTTAGCAACTTGACATTTAACTTTTCTATCATAATAAGCAATAAAACAAAAATGAAAAAAAAGCAATTTATTTTAGAATAACCTAAATACTGTATTACCTGTATACCTGTATCTTAATCTGTCTTAGTAATCCTCTCCACAGTAGCATTCAGACTGGAAGAGGGGCATGACTATTGGCCAATCAGAGCTCTATTGCTTACATGAAAATGTTTATTGGAGGAAGAGGAGATCAGAAGGGTGACCTTGTTATTGTGCTGCTCCTCCTTCACTGTTCTACCACAGGCTGCTGTGTTGGGTGTTGGACCAGGAAGCATTGCTTAACTGCAATTTGACCAAAGGGAAAATTACTCAACAAAATCAATTTTGCACTTAACGGAAATCAACAAAAAAGCCTATCCTTCTCGATCTGCTGATCCTCCTTTTTACTGAGTTTACAGTTATTTAGCCCATTCACACGAGAAGAAGGAGAGATTCCTCCATTGTGAATAGGTTGAATGTTTACAAGCGTTACTACTAGTGTTTATACATGTGATTGAATTCACAGCTATCACAAGGTACAGAGCCACTTTGATTGGCTCTGTACTTTGTGATTGGTCTGTGTAGATTAGAATAGTCTGGGATTGACCTCCCAATCCTAGACTACTGTAATCTGCAAAGCTTCAACATTTCCTTCCACCTCCCACCTATTCCTATTGGCCCATCACTGGGATGAGCTGCTTCACTGGCCAATAGGAATGTGTGGGAGACAGGTGGAGTGGATGAACTTCAGCACTTTCAGGAAATTGAAAATATGTTCAGACCAGAACAACCTAGGAACTAGAGGTAGTGGCAAGGATTTGTGAACTCTGTGTCTGTATTTTTACATAGCGACAGATTATCATTTTTTTTGACAGGTCCACTAAAGCAGCATTATTTTGCAGCCCTGCTAAGGGTAAGTGATGGAGCCATCACAGTGCATTAATGCTTATTACTATGTGCATTAATGCACATTGCCCATTACGAATGGACTCAACTGCATTGCACTCAACTGTACAGGGCATTGCAGTGCTATTCACAATGAATGAAACACATAAATCATTTGCATTGTGGGAAAGCACATTAATGTGCACTTTGGTACAATCTACAAGTGTATACGGGTTCTCAGCAATCATACCTTTTATTGTTAGACACCCACATTGGAAACAATATGTATAACCCTTCCACTTTAGTCATTAAATTAATTTATGCCCTTAGTGGCTACAGCCTTTCTGAGCAGCTTAATATAATATTACACTTTCTTTCCATTTCCAGAGCAGTTTTATCTTACTCAGGGAATTAAAGCATTTACAGGGATGATTCAGGGAGCACAATGGCTTTTTGAAATGTTTGCACATCATTTGAATGCAGTTCATCTACACAAAATATTTAAAAAAGGAGGTGAAATGGGCTTTCTAGCCAACTTGAACAATGGGAAATTAATCAAAGGTTTCACACTGTTTGCAGATCAAATTGAAATGGCAAGTAATTGATTCTCAGACAAGGGACAGCTATTGTTAAAAATCGCACTGTTGCTGCCGTCCGTGCTTATTGTAGATTTAAAACAAATTGCTAGGAGAACCTTTAGCTTTAATGAGTACACAGAGGCTCGAGGATAACCAAACAAGCTGGGTGCATAGTGTATGCAATCTGTATAGAAAAACCCAGCTGCCACTTTCATTCACAGCAAAAAAATGTATTGTGTATTATAAATGCTTCCTTGGCACGCATATAGTGCTAAGACGTCTTTTGTGCTGTAGAATTACCTTTGTAAACCTGATACGGCTTAGAAAGGAAAAACAAAGCATTGGAATATGAAATTGATGACATATATAAATGTAAAAAGTCAGGAAAGAGAAAGCAGCGGTGGGGCTTAAAGAGCGGTTTTGCTTCTTTTTTTTAATAAAAAAAATTGATAAAGCCCATGTAAATTTCAAACAAGATATATTGCAATGTTCTGTTATTAAAATACCCTTACATTTCAATAGCAGTTTTTTTTGTTCTCCTATAAGGGGCACATGTAATACATATTTCTGTATCATTTGCTTCTGGTGGTGAGATCTAGGTGCTGCAGTGATTCAAAATAGAGAAGTGGTGTCATTGGATGAGGTGAGCATTAAGCAGAAGGGTTAGGGATTAATTCAAGTGTTAAGTTATTTTAGCCTAAGGTGTTAGGGAGTGAGGGTGGGTGGGTTCACACCATAAATATTGGGGCTGTGGTAGCCATATGTTCCAGTGCCGCCCCACCATAAGACAAAGCAATTTGCCTTGTTAAGGATGGACTCGGTTCACCCCACCATAACACACATACTTGTGGTGGGGTGAACCGAGATGGGGTGTGTACTGAAAAAAAAGTACGGCCTGGTGTACTTTTCTTTAAAGAAGAATTTTGGGGAAAGTGAAATACACTCATCCCCATAATTAGAGCTGAGGTGTGGCTCTGAAGTTGTCATGCATCGGCTCTATAGATCGAGAACTGAGCAATTGCATGCTGCTGATAGCTCAGTTCCCAATCTTCTCCCTGCAGAGAGCAATGCCTCTCAGTTAGCGCTCCCCATAGGGATTTCCCCCCCCTCCCCTCTCTGTTCCTCCACCACTGACTGGAGGGATGGACGGAGGAGGGGGTGGGCACAGTTGGCTCTGCCTCAGGAGAGCCAGAGGCAGCTGTCAATCAGGTGGCGGGGTCAATCAGGAGTTGATTGCAGCATGGCTCTGTGCTCTCAGCATATAGTGGGAAGCCCTCTATATGCTGAGTTTTGGGTCACAGGAGGACATAGTAAATATCCTCCTATGACCATAAAGAGAACTATGTTTTTAACACAGTGGGTCGCTGTACAACCACCTTGCATGCCACTGTGCCCGTAGAGCTGAATGAAATGTCACTTGTAAATTTCAATAATGTTCTTGAAAAAAAAGTGCCGGGATCGGTGCATCAGCACTGTGTCGGGCACCGGACACCAGAAGCTGGGCATTTTGCGCAGTGGCTGGTGTGAATTGGCCCTTAAAGCTAGATTTTAGGCTTATAGTTAGTCATTTTATTTTTAATTCCAGGTTTGTTTCCTGTTTATATTTTTTTAGTGCATGAGTAACAAGGAATACTGTGTATTCTATATTCGTTCAGGTAAGGAGTATGGCTAGATATTTGGGGTTCCTTATTTTAAAGGGATCTTTCAGATTACAAAAAGCACCCTTTTCCATGCAGACCCACAACATCAACTGGGCAAGGGATGCGAGGAAGATATTCTAGTCTCCCTCAGCATGGGGACAAGGTACCTTGCAAGGGGGCCTCCCCTGGCAAGGCAACATCTCAATGTTTAGTGTATGTAGACTAGTATGGTTTAGGAGGAAAAGAGGTTGCATGCTGGGATTTTGGGGGATCCCATGTTATTTTGTTTTATTGCCTGGGGTCCCCTCCAAATCTACAACTGACTGTTATTAAGGATTTTGAGGGGAACCCTAAACCTTTTTTAAAGGACAGTACAGATTGTTTTTCTAAACATTGTGGGGGGAATGTCATTGAGCTGCAATTTTTTTTTCTAAATGCCACTATATCTGGAGTACATTGTACAGGTGTGCAACTTCACATGCAGGTTTAAGACATTCCCCAAGCATGCCCTTAAGCCTTAAAAAAATCTGCTTCCTATAAATCCATATGTTTTACATTTTTTTTGCATTGACACATGTTCCCTATGGCATTGCCCAGCTTCCCGTGCCTTTTTTAAAATCAAAAACTTGCAAATTGGCCTTACATAAGACTAGAAAAAACTACAAGAGTTGGCTCCTTTAGACTTTAATGGAGTTTAGGTGCTATGATATACCACTGACAGTTTGTGTCCAAGGCGGACCCAGGTTATAAGACCATCCCCCCTCTGAGAGCAGCAGCCTATCACTGGGCCAAAGGACCGCTCACTCCTCCCCCTTGTCTATTTTAAAAAGATGACCAGCTGCCCGCGGTCTCCATTACCCTGAGGCTTGATAAAGAGGCAACCCCTCGAAACGCGTAGCCATCCTTCCGCTGTGAGCCCTGAACCTGAACCTGTACAGCCCTCGATCAAATTGGATCACTTTTGCACGCGGGACCTCTGACACCCCTGAGACAGGAATCTGACAGCAACTGGTGACACACGGCGCCGGGCATCTCACAGCCGTCTGTGGCTCCTCCCCCCATCTTTTTTTCTTCCATTCTGGCCGACGCAGCTCGGCCCGGCCAGTCGAGTACGTGGGCGGCCATACGGTCCCACACTCTGTCCGGACCCGCCACTTGCACCACTGGAGATAACCCTTCGAGCCAGGATCTATTCTAGGGAACCGTCACACAGAAACCAGGGGAACTCCTAACTGTGAGTCTGTTGTGTTGTAACATTGCTATAGTCATCAGCACTTCAAGGGTAATAGCACTCCTGATAACCTCTTGGCACCATATTGATCCACAGGGCTCCTTTCCATGCACACCGATTATTTTAATCCACATTTCCTCCACCTAATGAACATTAGCCGCTTGCATCCCCATTCCTTCCTCTAATTCCTACTGACACTTCCCAATAGTGTGACCTCACAACAGGGGTGCACTTATACATTTGTTGTTTATTCACTGCCAGATTTAGTTTACAAACACACTTCCTGGTAGTTGCGCTTCTCAGTTTCTTGTTTTTACTTATTTTTTGGTTTTATTACACAGGGTCCTCTCCCTGTAGCGAGGAGCATTGCACACCATCCTATAGCAGCCATTATTTTGAAGGGTGTCCATCCCACAGGAGTGCGCTTTATCTATTGTGTTTTCTATTCTAGGTGCTATGTCAGGCATTCAAGAATTTCAAACTGGGTTCTCCAATCCTCCTGCAAACCCATACCTCATCACTATTTACAAGGAACAGTTTAAGATGAGTATCAGTATTGTCACAGTCAACACTACCAAGTGCCACAAGGGGAGGTTGATAGGGGCCCCATCAAAATTTTGCAATGCAATGTCTAATTATCTGTAGTTATGCCACTGGTAAAAATCATTATTGAATAAAGCTGTAGAATAGCAACTAGATATTCTACAGATGTTTTTCCTATCCCTAAATCTAACCATTTTCTGTATCATAGTGCCAGTGTAAATACGTTGGTTATACTGTATATCATAGGCAGTTTTATCTAACTGCTGGAACCATAACACAGTATTCATATTAATGACGACTTTCATACTTTAAAGAGAAATGACAAGAATGAATAAAGACCTTCTCAGCAGATAGCTTCATTTGAGTGCCACAAGGCATTTGCGTATTTAATGTTTTTTTTCCCTTGCAAGATGCACTTAATCATAATTAAAAACCACGCAATGGCTTTTTAAAAGCAGCCGGTTGTTAATATGATTGGCATATTCTATGATGTTGAAAACATTTAATAATACATTTAAGGGCGGTATACTGCATTAAGGAATCTTAAATAGAAAGTCTTTGCTGCCCTTCACTGTACACATGATGATGTTAAGCTGTTTCTATGCAAGGATCTTGAAAGTGTAAGTCACAACTTGAGATGGGGTGAGCGATGTCACTTGCGTACATAATCATTTGAATTTTTTTTATTGTATCTTTGAGTTTTATTTTCCAGCAGCATATTTTATTAACATTGGTTGAATCTTTTCAAAATATTTCCCCTAGGCTCTTCCAAATTAGGTAACTCATAGATATGTAATTCAGTTTATGCAAATCATATTGAAATAAGGTAATCCTATGATGCCATTAAATATTTGGACCACTGCAAAAAGTAGTTTAACGCTGGATTTGGTCATTAAGCTCTCCTCGCCCACAAACGTATTAATCAGTTAGTTGTTAAAAAACTTCTAAGCTAAAATTCCCATTTATTTACCAAAATCCATGGTCATGCCATGTGCTGAGACCAGAGCTACCTGCTTCACTTCAGAGGAGGAGGGTCCTTCTTTTGGGTGTCCATGTCACTGCCTAGGTGATGTAGATACTTCCTATTGGATGACCAGCAATGGGGTCCTCTCAGGCTTCAGAGGACTGTACAGGGTGATGATGTCACAAATTGGTGACCAATCGGTGCAGGTGCAGGCACAGACTTTTTAGATCAATCGGCACAGGCGCAGAGTTATTTGAATATAGAAAAGCTTCAGAAGGTATTTTTTTCAATTATGCTAAATAGGTAAGGGGTAGGGGTACAGTGATACAGTTTTTTCGGTATCGAGTATGAGTACGTCGATACCGAGTACCGATACCGGTGCTTCTGCTGGCATGGAGCCAGCTTCCCAGGCAATCTGATTGCCCGAGAAGCTGGCTCGATGCTTATTGGCCGACTTTCCGGCCAATCAGCATTGAGTCGTTTGTTCAGCTAATAAGGAAACTGAGAGGCGGGTCATTACTTGCCTCAAAGCTTCTTGATCGCACAGAAAGCTAGCTCCATGTTCCCCTATGGCATTGCCGGTCGAAATGTTCCTCTGACCAGAAGTTCCAGTATCGGGGAAGGTATCAGAGCATTCGGGTGAGTACTCACCCAAATACTCGGTATTGGCACCAATACTGATACTAGTATCGGTATATCCCTAGTAAGGGGGATGGTGGATGTGGGGGAGGGGTAAACTTTGTCCAGAGTTATGTTTATTAACATCTAAGCATTAACAGGCTAAGCATTCCTCCTAATTTTTTGGAGATAAGAAAGATCAACACTAGAGATCTATTGTTGCCCTGCCCGGATTCCCAGATTTGCCAACAAACAGATGAGGCTGTAGTTTACTTCCTCCTCCTTACCCTCACTTTTCTTCATCTCCTTCCTTTCTTTTGTCCCATTCCTATAACTGGGGAGATTGCAGTACTAGTGGCCATGGGTGGCAAAAGTGCTAGGGCACACTATCCCTTAAGCCGGCCATAAACTTACAGGTCTATTCACAAAAGAGTGAAGAGTTTGGAGAAGGCAGGAGAAGTGAACTATCTAGGCCAAAATAGCTGAATTGGAAAAATTCTCCAATTCAGCTCATTTTCCAGTTCAGCTATGTTGTCCTAGATTGTTCACTTCTCCGGCCTCCTCCAAACTCTTCACCCTTTTGTGAATAACCTAGTTAGAATTTTGTCCAGTTCCAACCATGGGTGGCCCTGCAAGCACCACAAGCTCAATAAATTTGAAATATCAAAGGAGCCACATGGAAAATTGTCACCCAAGCAGTGACTACATCCCATCATCTGCAATCACTGCTGGGTTCCAACATTTAGAATGTAATAGATGACACAGGAGATTCCTCCATCCATGCTGTTTCTCGTGGATGGGGGAGATGAGAGATGTTCAGCTTGAGGGCTGCACAGACAGAAAAATCTATCTATCTATCTATCTATCTATCTATCTATCTATCTATCTATCTATCTATCTATCTATCTATCTATCTACCCCTGCTTCTCCTTGCTATTAGGCTAGATAATCTCTCTATGTATCACTAGCCCTATTAACTCTGTGAACACAGCAGAGCCTGCCTGAGGTGACATGTGTGCACCATGGGCCAGCCTGGGGACATCAGCTGTATGCATATATTATAAAGACATAATCTGATTTTAATTAGAAACACTGAGAAATATGCAGAGTACATAGGACACACAAGCAAAGCCAACATTAACAAAATTACTTAATTATTTGTTATATTATTTTACCTATTCAAGTATTTGAATTTGTATTTTACAGGTGAAACTCGAATAATTAGAATATCGTGCAAAAGTAATTGCAGTAAGTGCTGCAAAAGGGGCCCAAACCAAGTACTGAGTACATATGCATGCTTGTACTTTTCAGAGGTCTGATATTGTTCTATGTACAATCCTTGTTTTACTGATTGCATGTAATAATTTACTTTTTTGAGGTTGTGGATTTGGGGTTCTTGGGGTTTTCATGAGCTGTAAGCCATAATCATCACAATTATGACAAATCACGGCTTGAATTATCTTGCTTTGCATGTAATGAGTCTATCTCATATATTAGTTTCACCTTTTAAGTTGCATTAGTGAAATAAATGAACTTTGCACGATATTCTAATTATTCGAGTTTCACCTGTATTTTTACAAGCTATCCCTACTAATACTGGCCACACCCTGTTCCATTATCCCAAGTAATAGGACCAAAATCAGCTTTGATTGGTGAAACTGGTTATTAAATAATGCATCTCTATAAATGTAATGTCCATAAGTCTAATGCCCATTTAATGTTGCTTACTTCGGATGAGCTAATTCAAAGATCAATTTCAGTAACCCATAAACCACTGATACTAGTCAGAAAACATTGCAGCTGTACTTAAAGTGACCCTGTCAGGGCAAATATAATTCAATAAAAGTGCTCTAAAAAAGCTCATCTCTACTCACCTACCTATACTCACCTCTCCAGTGACACATGTCTCTTACCTTTTCTTTGTTCTAGAGCTGCAGCCTCCCTAAGACTCTTCAGCATTCTGGCATTGTTAGATACCTGTTCTCCCCACTATTTGTTAATACCTTCCTCAGGCCCCTATGACACAGCTGTGTTCGGTCATAACATAGGGGGTCAGAGGATAGAACCACAGCATTTTTTTTATTATTTAGTTTTAAATTTAAATTGCTTTTTTGCACTTTGTTAGGGAAATTAGCCTTTCATTTTCTATCCCATCACTTCTTTCTCTGTTGGGACCCATCAGGATGTCCCCACTGGTAGCTTTCCCAGTTTCACTATGGTCACCAAGGACACATAGGGAGGTGAATTAACCCTGCAAGGACACAAATATAAATAAAAACTCAGTAAGTACAAAAAAAAGGTGAGGGGCACTGGATCCTTTAAAGTGGTAGGTCGGAAGTAGGCAACCTCAGCAGCAGTGGTGAAAGTAAAAATCTGCCTCTGGACTGTGGCTGTTAGAATCATGCAATGTCTCATGAGACTTGTAGATCCACAACTGAAGTGACAAGGATCCCTACCTCTATGGTTGGTTTTTCTAATCAGTTTTTAAACAATGTAGACTGAATGATTACCCATAGGCAGCTCTCCGAGGAGTGGTAACCGAAGTTTGATTTGAGCGGGAACTGAGTCTTATCCAGCATCTGGAGCATGTGTACTAATTACCCTCAGTATTCTCAAATTGTATTAGAATTGCATACACTTCGTTTAACAGTACAGGAGGACACTTTTAACTCCCATAACATGTTGGATTTTTATGGTAAATGAGACAAAACCTTATATATCATGCTCATGAAACTATGCTTCTTGTACACCCGGCAATACAAACAGAAGCTAGAATTCTTCCACACTCTATCCAAAACTCAAAAATAAATGTTTTGGCTAGAGATACACTTTAACTTGGTGTTACAAGATGTTAGATTGTTTTCATAAGCATCATCATTCATCTTACTCTATTAGAAAGAGATATAAGCATATACTACTAGTGTTTTGCTTCATCTCATAAGGCTGCCAAATAACGTTATCGATCGCACAGCAACTAAAGTTATATAAGTTAGTACAATTCATAGGATCTCTTTTGTGTTTTATGAAATGCTGCACAATTTACTTCTGCAGAACAAATAACGTCTCCTATCCAGCAATGTCTAGCCACGCAGTCCGATAAAAATCAAAATTGCTTAATCATACAATTTGCTGCCTTTCACATCGCTGATAGATTTTCATTATGCAGCTGAATCCAACAGCCTCTCCAATCTCACTTAATCAAACACCCTTGCTGTAAATCTTGTGAAATTCTAGGAGAGAGTGATAAATATTTTCTGTAACATTAAGGGGGTAATAAACTGGCAGCTCTGGGAGTTAATACAGTCTGTGTCTGCGAGGCTGAACCGCTCAGGGCTTGGCAGAGTGGAGCAGTTATGTTTTTTATTACAACAGAGTAAGAAAATGTGATTGTTAAAGAAAAACTCCAATCCTGTAAAAATAAATTGCCAAAGAAAGCTTGTGTTGAAGGAATATGGAGCTTGTCACTAAAAAATGCAGATTGCCTGGCTATTATGCTAATCTGATTGATCACTTTCTTAGATTGTGATCCAGAATGAGTATACAAATTAGAAGTTATGTCTTTCCTCTTACTTTTCTTGCATAATTACTTTTTTGGCTAGTATTTTTTTTAATGTTGCTTGGCTTGGCGTTAATATACAGTATGTATTATGTAATAAAATTCAGTTTGAAATTGTCTTCTGCAGAAGTTCATCTCTAACACTAGATGACACTTGTCTTACAGGTTGAATGATGACTAGCTTCATTCAACTCACTTCCTGTGAGCCCAGCATGTGATTGACCTGCCCCTAATGAGGTCTCATCACACAACCTGGATTAATAATTACCACACACAGAGCAAAAACTACAGAGTACTGGTATATTCCTGGCCATTCATTGAATCTGATGGTTTCACTTCTTTCTTCTTCTTCCCTCATTTTACCCTCTTTTATTCTCTTCTTCCTTTATATCTGTTTCTGGAGTTCCTTTTAAAGTGACAGTAAACTCAGGAGTTACATCTTTAAAATGCAGGTGCCTTACCTATCAACAAAAATGTATTTTATTTTTGCATCCCTCAGCTGTACATCTTGAAATCATCTCTGAATTCATGCTGACACTGTTCTTCCTTCTGGAGTGTGACTACTTGTGTTCCCCATGGTCCCTGTGTGTGTTGTAAAGTAGCCACCTCTACAAGATCATTCCCGTATTGAGATTGTAGTCCATCACGGGAGTGAGCTTGGAGCGGTGACTACTTTACAATATGCATAAGGACCACGCGGAGGAAAGGTAGCCACCCTTGAAGGAAGGACAGTGTCAGCGCCAATTCAGAGAGGATTTGAGTATCTACAGCTGAATGATACACAAATAAGCTACATTTTTGTTAATAGGTAAGGTACTTCAATGCATTTTTAAGATTTAACTCCTGAGTTTACTGTCCCTTCAATAAGTATTTCTTCCACATGAGAGGCTATGTAATTGCGGTTGGAGCTGAACTACCCTTTCCTTTTATCTACTTTATTTTCAATTGTGAGATACAGATGCCTAAAGATAGTGTGCTGCTGGTGGTCATGCCTTGATCTTTGCATTACCTAATCCATTGTGTACATGTTGGACATTTAATTGAGTATCTCCGACTACGAACCAATGGCATATGTTCTTATTTGTCTTTGTCCTCATCTGTGGTTTATAAATAAATAATTTATTAAAACAAACAAGGTGTTGCTTAGACATGTGCAGCGGCTAAAAATGTGTTTCGTTTCATTCAGATTTCGTTTATTTAGTTCTTTGGAATTCGGATCCTATATGTGTTTTGTTTCAGGTATCTGATTCGGATCTGATTCGGAATATGTGTCGGATTCTGAATGCGGAAGAATTCCCGAAAATTCAACTTGAGGTGGGGTAGCAGAATTGTTAGCATTGTCACCCTATGCAAGGAAGAGACATATAGGTCGGGTTTTTTGCACTATCAACGGGTGTGTTTTTCTCACACAGGCAAATCACCAAGCACATTGTGATCATATCTGAGCAATTTGTAACAAATGAACTTCTTGTTTTTGCCCATACACACATCTTAATCCAGATAAAGCTTAACAATTAGCATTTTCAGAAGGAAGTCAGCAATAGAATATTTAACTTATTACATGTTTCCTTTAACCACTTGCCGTCCGCCCGTAGTAAAAAAACGGACGGACGGCACTGCAGCATTGGCGGGTTGCCGTCTCCAGACGGCAATTTTTTTCTGCTCGCGCGCGCCCCCTAGCGGGCACGCACGGGCAGAATAGACCCGACCATTGCACACACCCGTTACCGGGTGTTTCACATATAGGCGATTAGCGGCTCCATAGCCCGCCGATCATCTATATGTGCTCGTTCGCGGCCACCCCCCTGCGCGGCCGCCGGCGCCGGTTCCCCCCTGACCCCTCACCTTGAATCCCGGGATCCGCTGCCCCGTCTACAATAGTCTTCTCACTGTTCTCATCTCTACATATTTACATATAACTAAGTGTATAATTTTAAAGATAATTTTATATGCAGCTAGTGTGTCTGGACAGGTCTTCATTCCAACCTCTTGTAATTTCCTGTACAGCAGCAAAAAAGAGGGAGTGGAAGGATAGGGAGGGGCAGCACTCAGAGCCAATCAGAGTCTGCTCCAATGTACATTTCCTAACAGGGAGCATGCTGACAGGAGAATGAAGCAGAGCAACAACTCAGTTATGTTCTGCTGCCTTTCAATGTCCATTCATAAGATGTAGGCATGTTTTCCGTGAGCTGTACTGTTGTACTGGGGACCAAGCTGCAGAATTGCAAATCCTTTGTCAGATAAAACAGGAAACCTATACTGTATGTATTTTTTTTAACCTTGCATTTAGCTGTTTGCACGAAGTTCATCTTTGATTTCATTATTTATATTAATATGTGTTATTGTATTAAAAACCTTGTTTCTATATATAATTTTTTAAATTACACTTGTATTTAATTTTCAATTTGTACAGAGTATCTGCCTTATTCTCCTTTATTACTGCAAGACTACAAGACAGGATCTGTCTGATTGAATGCAATAAACTCTCTGCAGTTTCCAGTAATATAAAATACCCACAATGCTGTTGGAAGGGGCGAAACCTAGTCTGGGAGCTTAGCAAAAGCTTATTTCCCTCTTTATAGTCATGTGAGCATTAAGTACCTTGTAACTTCAAGTAATATAGTGATTTGGGAATTCTGAGATACTATGCATTTAAAGATAACTCCACCTAAAGAATAAAGGGTTAAATGCATTACATCATGGAATTTTACATGTTAATGATAAATCCACTTGAAATGGTTACATTTATTAGATTTTTATTCAAAATTGTAGTATTTTAATATAAAAAGTGCAGTAACCTACAGAAAATAATGACTAAAATATGGTATTTAGTTATATAAATTTCCAGAGATGATTGCCCATCATCATCATCATCATCACTCTTTACCCAGTGCTATAAAATAAGTCAAACAGGGTCCCAAGCACATTTCCATAGCTGGAGCACAGAATAAGGATAGCTTTCTCACAGAAACTCAAAAAAATAGGTAAGAATTATGTTAATTTACTATGATTAGGTATTTATTTAATTTGTGCTAAATACTTGTATTAATCCTGTCCTTGTTGCAAAGATATGCAACACATTTTAAACCAGAAGCATACATATCACTTTTGAAGACAAGCTTAAAAATAACAAGATTCAAACTTTGCTATTTCATGTTTATAACAAGGAAAACATAATTGCTTATCTATTTAAGTGTCACACCGTATAAATAAAACCCCCTAAATAAATAGCAAGAAATACCATAAAAGTTGTTTATGATTTAGAAAATTATAATCACATTTGCATAATTACATTTGTTTTGACAAGACAAATTGGAGCTCTTAAAACATATAAGCAGAAATAGGTTGATACAGCAATGTAGTAAAGATTTTTTTTTTAAACCGGATATTATTTAAATCCAAATAACATACAGAAACTGCTCTACCTGCCTAAAAATGTGTAAATAACCTATTCTTGAAAATTCTACACCCCCATTTTGACTCCATGGCATATGGACAGAGTCACCCCCACATCCTCTTAAATCTGCCAGTGACTGTGTGAAGGGCCAGCTGCAATGACAGGGGGCAATTTTTCCCTGGGCCATTACTTATAAGATATGTTGGGTTTGTGGCCGTGAATGGAGATACTTCACAATTTTGACATCGATCACAGTGGCGGGACCCACACTCAGTAACACATGCTGGGCATAATATAGCTATGTGCTTCTCGCTCACACCACCTGGGAGATGGTCCCAGAAATGACTACTTTTTTAATTTCTTGTCCTGCTTTCACAGAATGCCAGAGAGATGTACAAAGAGGTAATATATCCCTTAGGTTAAGGACAGCAATAAAAAATGTAGGGTACATTCATATAGACATGTGTGCGTTGAACGTGACTCAACAAAAGTGCATTCACTTGCATTGGCATAGTAGGTTAACATGTGTTGTGTTAGGTTATGTTGTTTTTTTCGGCGGGTTGTTAATTTTCACATTAGGCTATATAAGGTACTGGTTTTGCCTTGTGTTAATGTCTGTTGTGTTATATTGACGTGCGTTAAACACGTGTTGTGCTGAAATGCTCCTTGATGTTTTAAATGCTCAGTTTACTGCAGAATCAGATGGACCCCTTAGTGCAGGCCTTGATATGCTGTTTTAAGGTGGCTCCTTTCCCTTTGCAGGATCAAATGGAGCCACCCTTGTGTGTGACAGTAGCTTTTTGTCTCCACATACACACAGTGTTATCAGAGATCACCTGCACTCCATACAGTGTAACATGACCTATTGTTGTAGAAATGGTGGTGCTTGTGATGATATCACGGAAGGTGCAGTGCAGTCAGACTGAAGATGAGTGGATCACCAGCACACATATGAAAGCTTCTTTTTTCTGCTTTAATATACTGTCACAAAATGTTGCACAGGCGCAGCAAGGAAAGACACTCCCCTGCCTCCTTCTCCTTCCTTCAACCTCCTCTCTCCTTCCTTCTCCCTTCTCCAAAATAGTAGATGGACAGCTCCTGAAGACTGCTCTATTCCTTATAATCTTGTCTTGGATAGGAAGTTGAGTTGAGAGAATTGGAGCTGTTTAAAAACAAGATGACTGTAAGTGTTTTGAGAAAATTTTTAAAGAAATACTTTGCTGGGCAATGTACACTATATTTAATTGAGCTGGATTAATTATTGAAAAAAGGTTTGAGAGTTTAATACTACCGTATTTGCTGGCATATAAGGAGACTGGGCGTATAAGACGACCCCCTAATTTTTCTGTTAAAACATAGGTTTTGGGCTATACTCGTCATATAAGACGAGTACAGCCCAAAATAATGTTTAAATAAACCCACTAACCTCCTTGGCGGTATTCCCGAGTGTGGCTCAGGGTTAATTTTCAGTACCATAAGCGGTAACCCCGAGCCACACCTGAGATTACAGCGTAGCGTCTCTTACCTTATCCACGATCCCCGCTGTGTCCTCTGTCTTCCGTGTCGCAGGGGGGCGGAACTGGCGGGGATTTTAAAAGTTAAAAAAATAGAACAATAGAACGATTAATCGTTAATTTCTTTGATCGATCAAAATTATTTTGATCGATCAAAGTACTCACCTCTCCGCCGGCTTCCGTCGGAGATCCGGTGACGTCACGGACATCGACGTCACCGGACTCCCCCCCCCTCCCCGAGTGGCTCTGTCGGCTAACGAAGGGAAGGGGGGAGGAGTCGGGTGATGTAGTTGTCCGTGATGGGTAACGAAGGGAAGGAGGGAGGAGTCCGTTGACGTCGATGTCCGTGACGTCACCGGACTCCTCCCCCTTCCCTTCGTTACCTCAGCTGCGAGGACCCAGCAGCAGCCACCTGATACAGAGACCCGCCTCGATGTTCCCGGCCGCTGTCCCCCCACGCTGGTATGTTTTTTTACAGCACCCTGCTCAAGCTATAGAACATGGAATAGAATATGGCTGAAACTGACTATATTCTATTCCATGTTCTATAATGTCATTGTACTACTAGGAAACTACAAGTCGGCAGTTCAGCTGCGACTTGTAGTTCCCTCTATGATAGAAGGCTGTTTTAATTACTGTCCTCATGAAAGTACTAGTAATACAAAGTCATTATAGAAACATTGAATAGAATATAGTTGAGTTCAAAAGTTACTGTACTATAATGGCATTGTATTTTCATGAGGAAAATTAATTAATTAAAATAGCCTTCTATCATACAGGGAACTACAAGTCCCAGCATGCACTCACTGCCCCTGTAAAACTCTCACATATCACGCAGGGAACTACTGCAGGGGGCTTGCATGCTGGAACTAACCAGCCCTACAAAAAAGGAAAACATATATAAAATAATCAGACCGCCAGGGAGGCTTATCTGTCAGCCCACTGGATGTGCGGTAATACTGTATGTACGGTAGCTTCGACTACATACAGTATATTGCGCTGAGCCAATCACGGCGAGCGATGTACACAACCTCTGCCAATCCGAGCAGGCTTTGCATTCATTAATAGAATACATTGCTCGCCGTGATTGGCTGAGCGCGGTGTACTGTATGTAGCCAAAGCTACCGTACATACAGTATTACTGCACATCCAGCGGGCTGACAAAGGGAGAGATGGGGTCGGTTGCTAAATGTACACTTAATATGGATTGTATACCCGGCGTATAAGACGACCCCCGATTTTCGGGGGATGTTTTTAAGTCTAAAAACTCGTTTTATACATTGGCAAATACAGTACTTTAAAATATTCAATAAGAAGTCATGTTTCTCTTTTATGCAACCAGTGTAACTTTGTCCACTTAGGACATCTAATGTTTTAAATGAACAGCATTGCAGTAAAATTAAGTAGGTGAAGCCATGGAGAGTATCTAGGCAGGAACAAATGCGAAGTGTGTTTTCAATAATTATGGGGTGTGGTGCTACTTTAGAGAATAAGTTGTGGAATGTTACTGATAAAATTCTCAGGAGTGTTCCCTCACTCCCACACATTTTGTATTTCGAATTGCCGGCCCAACTTTCTGAGCTCGCCTTCAACAGAAAGCAAAAAGAAAAAAATTAAGTTGAAGTGGAGAGCACAGCAGGGGTAAGACAACAGACAAGTCTGCTAATAGAAATACATGGCTGAGCAACAAAGGAGATTGGAAAAAACAAAGGTTAAAGTACAACGGGAGCAAGGCAATGTGCTGAAAACATCTGAAGGCTGACAACTTTTTAATTAAGGAATTAATGATGCAAATTATTTAATTCTGTAATTAGTCCTTATCCTCAACTGGTTCTTTTACTGTTTGTAAGAACACAACAGAAGTAAGATATATTGAGAAATCAATCTTCACAAGTCAGACTTGTTTGAGTTTGTTTAATAATGTAGTTCAGTTTGTAAAAAGTGAGTACAGCAGAGCATAGTCACCAATCAGATGTGACTTTGTTGTAGTCAGATCACTAATAGTGTGTGTAAACTCTAACGATGAACCTTTTTGCTCCCTTTCCATTAGTTAAAGCCCAATTGAAGTCTTATTTTGTGACTTGGTATACAGGATGGCTGCATCAGAAGTAAAGAATATGGCATTATTTGTTTTACTCTATTTATGTGCTGAACACACTGCTAGGATGCAGCACACCAGAGAGTCCAACTCGCCCCAGCCAGAGTACTCCATTGAACAATGTTCTTGGTCTCTGAGCAGTGTTTTTGATTGGGGTACTGTGCAGGGGGGTGTTGAGCCACTGGAGCTGCAGCTTGCTGTGCTCTGTGTCAGGGTCTCCAGATTGCTGTCAACACACTGCAGGTTAGTACACTGCTAAGCCTAAACACACCAAAAAATGCCACATTCTTTACTTGTTATGCAGCCTGACTGCAAACCAAGTAAAACAAATAAGACTTATCTTGTGTTTTTACATAAACCATTGACATTTCTTTATACCTGTTCCGTAAGTGCAAAAAATATCTGTTGATGTTGCCAGAAATCTGGTGAGCTCATAACTTCTTGAACATTCTGCCTCTGTTGCATTGAAATCTCAAGCAGTAGACACGACAGCTGGGCCGAAGTTTGGCTACCTATGCTCTACTCCAATGCAAGAGCCTCTTTTGGAAGATTTTGACTACCCTTTCACGTAGGTGCCTGGAGGCAAGTGACCTTGACAGTATTTAACAGCAAGTTCAGCTTTAAACAATTGCATTTTCCATAGCCCAGGAAAGAAGATTGCCAGCTTTTGAAAGCAGCAAAGCATATGCACTGTTCTTTCTGAATTAAAGTTAATGTCAACCAAGTCACTAAAATCTTACATAATATTTAACAACTTAAAGTGACACTAAACTCAGGAGTTCAATCTTAAAAATGCAATCAAGTACCTTAACTATTAACACAAATGTAGCTTATTTGTGTATCACTCGGCTGTAGATCCTTAAATCATCTCTGAATTTGTGCTGACACTGTCCTTCCTTCTGGAGGGGGGCTACTTTTGTGCCCCATGGTTCCTGTCTGTGTTGTAAAGTAGCCACCGCTCCAAGCTCGCTCCTGTGATGAACTACAATCTCAATACAAATTAGTAAACTAAACATGATATTTAGGTCCATCATGTGAGTGAGCTTCGAGTGGTTGCTACTTTACAACACACATATGGACTATGAGGAACAAAAGTAGCCACCCTCCAGAAGGAAGGACAGTGTCAGCATGCAGTCAAAGATGATTTGAGGATCTACAGCTGAGTGATACAGAAATAAGCTACATTTTTTTAAATAGGGTACTTGAATGCATTTTTAAGGTTTATTTCCAGAGTTTAATGTCACTTATATCACTTAATGTCACTAATATAACTGCAATGAGTAAATTTCAATGTGTTTGTTAACGTAATACTTAATAACAATGTCATAATTGTCCTTCAGGAACTTCCGGTGATGGGATGACTACTATTTATTCTTGCCTCCTTCAAGCCCAGGTTAAAAATTGCGTGTGTCCATTAAAAGGCAACAAAATACGGTACCCCAAAATGCCCATAGGTGACACTTTCAAAGCCCATACAGGTCATCAGTTTAGAGATATCCTTGAATATTTGCCCTAGAATTATTGCTCTCACTCTAGTGCATGCAGTGATACCTAACATGTGTAGCAAAATTGTGTTTTTGTACGTAGGCGTATCTAATGTGAGTTTACTTTATTACGTGTACACTTGCGGGGCATTTTACATTTATTGTATTGAATGTTATTTTTTGTTAACTTTTTTTTTCACTTCAGTGCCCAAAAACATACAGCCATCTGGCTCTCAGGACTTATACAGGATGGGTTTGTGATTGTCGGTTATCATAGTACTGTAAACTGAACAATAGCCATGTGATAATGGGTATATACAGGCTAGTTACTCAAGTGATTAAAGTCTTAGCATACTGCAATGCAGGCAAAATCAGATATGAACCTTTTTTTTTCTTCAATGCAGCGCACTGCAACATACAGATGGTTCCCATCTATGCAATGCTGTGTGCTGAAGCATGTGCGTTGAGATGTGTTGGCAAGGTGTATTAGGGTGCCATTCAAACTGCAGACTGTGAATTATCACATGCATAGGTGTGCTTCAAGGTGTTTAGCCTAAAGTTTATGTAAAGGAAAAAAAATTGTTGGCTATACATACAAGTTA
Source organism: Nanorana parkeri (assembly GCF_000935625.1). Classification (NCBI taxonomy): domain Eukaryota; kingdom Metazoa; phylum Chordata; class Amphibia; order Anura; family Dicroglossidae; genus Nanorana; species Nanorana parkeri. Next base: position 241,707 of record NW_017307691.1, read on the forward strand.
ATTATTACTACAGTTTTATTTTACTATATATTACTATTTTTTATTTTTTAGATGTAGTAAACATTTTGAAGGTTATATTGTGCAACTATCATGGGACGTACAACATTAGTAGCACCCTCTTTTCATTCTACAGGCCCTGTGGTTTCAAAAGGCTTATTGTATGGTTTGGGAGCATTTTACAATATTTTAAAGCTGTATGTGAAAAAAAGGATAAAGGTAAAAAAAATCTAAAAATGGTCTGGCTACCTGATGGGAATAATGGGAGGATGGATTCCACAGCAAAAGGGTTACAAGATAAAATCACACCACCACTTTTGCTGCAATATTCATCTCCAATCCAGAGGTTTCCCCCACAGTACTTTTCTGTTGCTAGATGTCCTCATTCTGAAGGTCTTCATCATTTAACCAGCTTCCTCTGAGCCCAGGCTATCCCAGCTTCTTGTCAATGCATGAACTGACTGGCTCCTTCAGCTGTTTCTTCCTGTCACACATCAGTTCTTCTATGCAGGGACTATCTCTGGCTGATTCCAAGTTAAATTCAAGTACAGACACTGTTTGCATTTGCATTTCATGATGAAAATAATGATTACAGAGTTACATTAATTTGTGTCTTTCATATCTACCTGGAGTTAAGTTTTAAAATACTTGATTTTTCTGTATCTGCAGTTTGTTATGTTGGTGATGTGGTCTCCTTGAGGAAGCATTTTCCAATTCTTTAAATTCTACTAACAATGTATGTTTTGTGGATTCTAACGACTCCACATTTGCGTATACTGTATGAGGTTAGTGGTTAGTTGCAAAATTATCCTTTATGCATATGGTCTTTGTACATTAACCTGTAAATAGTTCTAGCCATTGCTGACTTTTATTTTTAGAATCTTTTTGTTTTTATTCCACCTTTTTTTTGTGCTGTCTTTCAAACTATGACATACGGTTTCTTTCACCTTGAGTTTGTTTTTTTCTCCCATTGCAAGCACCTGATTTGGTTATTAATTATTAATTCATGTTTTCTTGCAGATTTATTTTAGTGCTGAGCGTTAACTGAAGTTCCCTTCAGCTGATTAAGTTCCCATGTAATTGGTGAATCTACAATTATTTAATGAATATCATTAATAATAAACAACTAAACACAAGTTATCATTTCATTAATTGTAATTATATAGTTTTTTAACATGTTCAGCTCTCTCAAATGTATATTAATTTCTAGGAGAAAAGAGACAACTCAAAATTGGTAACAGAACCTTGTTATAGAAAAATAAGACAACCCACACAGGGGAATCTAATTCGTTTTTGGTAATGTTAATAAATTCAACTGCATTCTATGAGGATTTTGCAGCTAGCTCAATAGTAGAGATACATACCTTGCCATTGAGGAAGAGTCTGCATACAGCCATTGCCTAATTGACTAACACCACCTCATGTGGCTTTATTATCAGTAAAGTCCATCCAGTACAGTTGTTATTGTACATGACCAAATCCAATGTTCTCATTCAATCTGGAATTTTATCTTTTTTCAGACTTCATACATCTATATTTGTTTTATTACAAAAAAAGATTAGAAATCCAAAGCTGAACTACTGGCACATATAAAAGATGCATCATGAGCATGAATACATTCTAAAATGTATTACTTTCAAATGCAAGCAGTGTAAGTACCTGCATTTAACTTGGTATCAGCCTCTTGCAGTCCCTGTACAACAAAGTTTAGACTGTTAGAGGGAGAAGCAACACAAGGAACCAGTCAGTTCTACTGTAGTGCAGATTGAAGGAAAACTGAGCCCATCAATCTGCTGCTTCTTTTTTAACTATCCATTCACAGGTTGGGATGGAGATGAGAACTGTGAAGTGTTACTAAACTGCAACAGAGAAAAATCAGGTACTCACCAGTGCAAAGCAAAGGCTGTGTGTAAATCTCAGGACAATTTAGAGGTAGCTCATTGCACTTCTTATCAATATCCCACTTCAAGTTGCTTCAATGGATGCTACAGTAACCAACAAATGGCGCTGTATCGAACAGTGTAAAGAATCAAGTCCCCAGAGCACCAAGATCTACCTCATCGATCTGTCTTTTACTGATGTTAAACATGGTATCACAATGAAACTCAATGTTTAGGAACCACATGCAGTTCCTTCGTCAGATACACAGTGTGTAAATCTCATGACAGACATGCAAATCTTTGGCAGGTACAAAAGCTTCCTTATATTTGTTTCATCTGCCTGGAGTTCCTCGTCCAATGCTCTTGTTTAGTCTTATATATGTTTTTCCAGTCCTAACCATCTTTAACACATTCTTCTCTTGTGTTATGCCATCCTCTAGCTAATTCCACTTTTATAATTGGTTCACTCAGATCCCCTAGTCTTAAAAAAAAATCTGCTCTCCATATATAACTACTGGTAAACATCCTTAGGGCAGATTCACACCAGATGCATTGTGGCTGGACTTGGCCATCTTTTCCAGTGAAGCCCCAATGCACTCACAAGGCAAAAGCCCTGTTTTTAGCTGTCTCAGTTCACACCACTGCAACACGGTACTTTTTTTCAACACTGTGACAATAGAACTGAATTAAATATCATTAGTGACATTTCAATCAAATTTTTTTTAAAGTATCGGGATCAGCATTTCTGCACTATTTATCTTGCCTCAGAATAGTTGACATTTTTAGTGTGGCTTGCTGGTGTGAATTTGTCCTTACACTTTTATAAGGTGGTATTGTGCATTTAAAAGGAAGACTGGTAAACTCCATGGAAGAAGACACTTTCCCACCACCATTTTAATTATTGTGAATACTCTAAATGAGAAAAAACTGCTCAGTCTAAAGATAGCCAACATTTCTAAGAGTAGATTTAAACCAAAACCCGGAGGTGTCCCTTCTATGGTCTTCAATGACCGTTCTGAAAGATGATATGCAGAACATAGGATAATATGCAGAACAAGGTTGTTTGTGTTTTCTTTTACGTTCACAGAAAGTGACTTTGCATTTCTGGTAAGATCAACAAGTATTTTCTGTACTTGTTGAACATTTTCCTGAAGGGTAAGCTGCAGTATATAACATTTTTGGGTTTGGTATAGCACAGAGGAAGCTTATATAATGGTGCCCTATCCAAAATTACTTATGTAAAATATCCCTGTCTTTCATCTTTCGCAAACTCCTCTTTAAAGACTTTTTGGCTTCAGCCTACCACACATTTTCATTAGCATAATCATTCCACTGAATTATATTGTTCAAGCTAGATAGAGCTACTAAAAAGCCCAAATTTGTTGTTTCTGATGGTTCAGTTACCAAGCTCAACAACTGCTTTTATTTTGCTGCAAGTAGGTCTCGAGGGTTGACTGAACAGTGGACAGAAACAATTATATTACAGATAGTGGTATATAAAAAATTATATATATATTCTCCAAACCAAGACAATAAAGTCTAAACCATTAAATAAACAGACCAAATTCTAATGATGCATTTTTTATTTCCTGTTTAAAAAATGTGATGGTAGTTTTCCTTTAAGTGATTTTATGTACTTTTATTGCTCTCTCATAAATAAACTAGGAGAGCATTTATGCAATGTATACATTAAAGCCTATAATATATAATTTAATGAGCTCTATTAAGGAAGCTCATTTTCTATATAATTAAACTGTTATAGCTTTTAAAGTCAGGAACGAGTGCGATTGAGTTTATTTATAAAACTGGCATAATATACACCATGGTATTTTTTAAAATCTCAGTTCATAAAGGCAGGAAATATTTAGGCCTACTATTATGAATTTGAATTATAACAAAAGAAACCAAAAGATTTAGGTTGCATGTGCAAAAGTTAGAACGGGGGAAAATAATAAACTAAGCATATTGCTGCATAACAGGCCCCATAGCATACCTTCTCTTTTCTCCACTTCACTATTCACATTTGGTATCTGCCCACAGAGCCCACACAATTACTGAGCAATTCTCGGTCACATGTATACAGGTTTCCAAAATTTAGCCCAATGGCCAATCACCAAACCCAAGTGCTGTCACATGGGGCATGGGGAGGCCAAAACGTGCAGATAATTTTTTTAGCCACCAGCTTTGGATCCCTGCAGCAAGAAAGTGAAGTAAGGGTAAGAATAAATTATTAAATAATGGTAAATGTGCTCTGCTGGTGATTTTGAGGAGTGGGCTCTAAGGATAAGTGAAAACTCTCCCTGAAACGTTGGTGAAAATTTGGACATTTCAGTGAATTTTCCTCATTTTGGGGAAATGTGTTAAAATCAATAGGGATGGCAGGGATGGCAATTTCAGGTTATTTCTTGATGGCTTTAAATGTCTCCAGTGTGTTATGGAAGTTCCTTTTGACTAAGTCTTGTGCCAAAAAAAACCCAAAGAACGCCCCTCATTAGTAATTTCGAACAAGGAAATGCAATTTCAAAAAGTTATAAAAGATTGCTTATTGAGCAGATGTACAGCAAGCCAAGGTACAATCAGGGGAAATCATAAAGAGTGTCTATGATGCTCTTTAGAATGATGTAGTGCATTCCCACAACAAATGTCAGTGTTTGCCCTAGATTCTTGTAAAGGTTGGAAACAGGTACAGAAATTTGATACAATGAGGCCAGTTGTGGTGCAGAGGTGCACTCTGTCACTGAGCCTAATAAAATCATGGGCTCCGCATTACTGAGCTATCTGCCCAGTCATTGTACCCATCACACAAACAGATGCAGTGGCTGAGGACTTATACAGTGGGTGGGCAGAGTCTGATGGGGATGTTGAGATACTAGTTCCCCATCAGGTCCGCTCTGCTGGCAGTGGAAAGATTCCATAGCCAATAGCAGGCCAGCCACAGCCAACAACCCTGTCCCCTTTCTGTGCATTCAGCTGGCAGCTACAAATCTCACAGCTGGCAGAATAATGAGGACAGGATGCATAACTGGTTGCTAGGATGCCGGTGGCCCGGTGTCCTAGCAACCAATAAACCAGAAGCTGTCACATTAATGACAGCTTCCAGTACATACTGTACATAACCCATTCTAAGCACTGGCGTCTCTCTGTACTCCAGATCAGATTTGGTCTTCTTTAACATCAGTTTTACAATCTGCAAACTGCCAGTAATTCTTTTTGAATCTGTTGCAGCCATATCGACAGATCCTAAAAGTGGTGCAATTAAGAACTATCTGAATCTGCCTCGAGTGTCGGTAAATCTAACAAAACTGATGGCAGGGCTTTTTCTAATTTGGAGCAGAACTTTTTAGAGTTCCATACAACCAGGAAAGTGGCAATAAGCCTTTATTGAATTCCCTCAATGTGTTTTATATCTGTGACTAAGCCGAGTGTGGGGTTGCGTTCAGGAGTCAACGCACAGTATGTCAAAGAACTCTGTGCTTTACTGTAAACCTAAAATTAAAATTGGCAATAAAGCTTTTTGAAATGTGAAAAAAATGTGACAGAGGTATTGCTTTTATTGTCTAAACTTAGTGCTTTGAGGGAAAAAGGGCCCTACTTAGCCAACACCTGGGCTTGATGAGTGACCTGAAAGACCAGCTGGAGCAGTATCATTTTGTGCTCATTAAAGCAACAGTACACAAATGACAATCAAATGTTATTGTGTTTTGTTGTCTCAAATAACACAAAAAGAAAAAAAAACACAAACATAAAAAACACACCTTTTAAATAAAATAACACTTTCCCTAAGCTAACTTCAGCTACGTAGCTCAGTCAGCAAAACTGAGTATCAGTTTTGACAAAACTTTGTCAACTGTGAAAATTGGTCATTTTACTGCAACACCTCTCCGCTCATCCCTAGAGGACTCCAATATTTTCTTCTTATTTCATATTATAGCCCTAATAAGGAAGTTCTAGATTTTCTAAAACTAAAGCCCCCTTTAACACTTTAACCTCTTCTTTAATCCCTCCCCTTAACTCCATGAACGAGGCCTTTTTAAAAAATTTTGTTTACATGTTATAATCCACATTTTAGGCCTGAAAATTACTTAAAACCCCCAAACAATATATATTTTCTGAAAGCCAAGGCCCTACAGAATAAAATGGTGGCAGCTGCAAATGTTTATGTTGCACAACATTAACTACTTATCAAACCCCCAAATCTAGTAAAAATGCACTTAAATGCCCCAAAACACAATAAAATATCAGTTGTTTTAAAAAAATATATAAAAGATGAGGTAACAATGAGTAAATAGATACCCAACATGCCCAGGCTAAAAATGATGTGCGTCCATGAAACCGCAACCAAATTCAGTACCTCAAAAGTCCATAGACAATGCTTTAAAATTCCCCACAGGTCATCAGTTTAGAGATACGCGTAAATATTGGCCCTAGAATTATTGCTCTCACTCCAGTGTGCCCAGCGATACCCAACATGTGTAGTGCAATCATCGTTTTCATACGTAGGCGCCTGACACGTGTTTACATTAGGACGGGCATGCTTGCGGGGGACTTAAAAAAATATTTTTACATTTATTTTGTTTAATATTCATTTTTAAAACTGTTATTTTGTAGTTACTTTAATTGCTATCACATAGGGGGACTTACAAGCCCCCCATGTGATAGCCGATTACTGGTGGCAGGTACTCTTTAAGGTGATACTGGGGGTCCACAAAAAACCCTAGTATCACCTTTACACTTGAAAATAAGCTATTGAAATGCAGATCACACTGGCAGCAATGGGACCGTAAGCGATGTAATCTGCATCGCTCCCAAGCCCATAATACGGGGATGAGATAGGTGAACGGAGGTTCATCAATCTCCTCCCCAGCTCCCCCCCCCCCCCCCACCCCAC
>NW_017307691.1:248538-266706 GCF_000935625.1 Nanorana parkeri
CCCCCCCACACCAGAGAAGCCAGTACCGGGCACGTAAGAGAGGCAGCAGAGTCCGGGAAACACAGAGGAGTGTCGGGAGGGGCGGCCCCATTTACCGGCCGTAGAAGCGATCTGGCGGCAGCTGAGCTGCCAGAATCGCTTCTACTGCAAAGCCGACAGTCGGCTTTACAAGTGTAAACAGAGTCCCGGGGCAAAAGCCACCGGGAGTCTGTTTAAATGGGCCCGAAGCCAGTGACATATACTTTACGTCACTGGTCATGAAGGTGTTAATATGTCATAGTGGTGCAGGTCTGATTACTGCATTCATATGATACAATAGAAGCTTCTGATTTGCACTGTGTAAGATGTGCTGTCAATCATCATAGTGTGATGGAGGTGGTAGGCAAAGACGACACTGGACTGTATATCCTATATATACACTCTTCTCCATTGCCCCATTGCAAAGCTAATGGTTTTATTTAGTGATTTTAGGCAGAGCATTGATATTCTTTGAAAAAATATATATGATGTATATATTTAAAACCACAATAGATAATAAGGTATTTGAAAATTATTATGCACATACATTGAAAAGTAAGTAGACCATGAAGAGGTAATCAGCCCCGGGAAACCACAACTAGCACAATGACTTGACATGTTTTGCTCTGTATCTAATCTTCACTGAAGCACTTATGATTAAGCTCCTGTTGAGGCTCAAACTGTTCTAGCTTTTCTGTCCACTTTCTATTTTTAAGTGATGCACCACAGATGAAACTCTTTATTTTAGCAATGGAGGTATCAGATTAATGCTGTTTGCTTTGTGCAATGAAGTTTAGAATTTTCATTTGCTAGCTATGCCGCTTCAGCTTGAGATGATAAAATAGACTTTGGCAATCTATTATGAGAAATAACACTGCCGCTAACCTGGGAAAAGGAATGCAGTTTAAAGAACTGTACCATGTCAGGTATTTGTGGGTTATCTGACATGTGGAACGATTATCTGGCAGGACAAGTGTGATGATCCTGGTCTGGGGCCAGACAATGGCGTGTTCAGGGTCACAATAAACCATGCCCTTTACAAACACCCACATTTTAACGTGTTCACTAATCATTGTGGCATCATAGCATACTTTGTGGGCTCTTTAGTCCAGCCCCAATAAATCTATCTTTACCATGCAAGGGATGTTTGGTTGCATTTTACCTTCATTTTCCCAGTGCTGTTGGCCAGTTCTATGCCCAGGGGCGTCCCCAGGCCAGGTGTCACCCGGAGCGGCCGCTCGATGTTATCACACACGTGCATCATAATGTCATGCACACAGTGGGATAAGGTATGCTTCCGGGTACCCTCCCCTCTTGTACAGCTGTCAAGCACTCAGTGCATGGCCGAGTGCCCAAGTTTTCAGAGAAGGTCACACCAAAATGACTGAGAGTCATTTTGGTATCACCCCCCTCTGATGGCGTCACCAGGTGTGGGCCACATCCCCCGCACCCCTCTTGTGATGCCACTACACATGCCTATTATACAGGGCTTGTATGAAGGTTGGTACATCAGTACATGACATTTATTGCAGTGAGGTAATATCAGAATTACCCTAAAGTTTTGGAAGTGCTACAAGAATTCAAACAACCTGGCCACAGGGGATGCCTGGGGGTATTTCATTGGGCATTGGACTCTGAAGCACAAGCTTCCCTTTGTGTCCTGCACATCATAACATGTACCTTGCTTATGTTATATGGTAGACTCTTATAAGAACATCAAAGTCCAAATCCCATTCGTACTGCCACGGTCTCAAAACCACAAGGTATATGTGGTGCCCAGGTGACCACACGGATGGCACCCTGCAAAACACTAAGGCCTTGTTCACACCAAGCGCGGAGCAGGTGCAGAGCAGTTGCAGACCGGATCAAAACTGCGTCCAATGTATTCCAATGGTATTTTTTGCTCCAGTTCACATTGCAGCGTGCAGTTCCAGAGCAGATGAAAAAACTGCAGCAAGCCCTATTTTACCTGCTCTGGACTTGCTCTGGAACGCATGCAAATGCATCAAAAATGCATGCAAATGCCTGGAACGCACTGAAAGCCCATGTTAAACTAAAAAAAAATTTTTTTTACCAAAAACGGCCTGGAACACATCAAAAACGTGGCAAAAATGTGGCAAAAACGTGGCACAACCCACTGCACTGCGTGTGCAGAAACCTGAGGGGATCTGCTCTGCATTTGGTGTGAACAAGACCTAATAGTAAATAAAAGTAAATCACCATCACACACTTGAAGGGTTTTTAAAGTATTGATATGTTTATTCAATACCCAATGTCACATACTGTCATATGGTGCTAAACCGTTAGCACCGTATGACAGTATGTGACTTTGGGTATTGAATAAACATATCAATACTTTAAAAACCCTTCAAGTGTGTGACGGTGATTTACTTTTATTTCTTATAAGAACATGACTGTCATTCTAGCTGATGCTAATGCTTCTAATCTGTACCTTTTCAAATTTATTAATTTGTCTGTAAAGGTTTCACCTTAAAGTATATGTAAATCCCAGTCACTAAAATATAATATATGCTTTAACATGTTAATGTCATTTCAAAAGTAGTTTTCAATACTTTTAAATCTGCAACTTTTAATAAAAAAACATACCTGATGATCTTGCCATAAAGTTCCTTGTTTCAGCTCTTTCTTTTATAGGGTGAAAATGCTTTGTTCCTGTCTGCTTTGTGGAATGCACTTTCAATGGTGACTACAAGTGACTCTTGCAACACATATAAAGGGACCATGGGGAACCAAAGTAGCCACCTGCTAGAAGGAAGAACAGTACCAGCACAAATGCAGAGAAGATTTTAAGATCTACAGCCGAGTGATACACAAACAAGATACATTTTGTTGATTGTTAAGTTACTTGAATGCATTTTTAAGATATAATTCCTGAGTTCAGTGTCACTTTAATATAGTAACTCCAGAATACACAAAGATGTAAGAAATGCATGACCAAGATGATGAAATATCTCCGCTCTGCATTTTCTTATGTTTGCAATGAGATATCATTTAAGGAAAAAGTTGTTGTTTTTTCCACACATTTATTCACAAATGCAAAATCTGCTTTAACTTCCAAAACTGAACTTTTTTTTTACAGCTTTTTGCAAAGAGTTGAAAATAATTTTATTACAGAAAATGCCTGCCGATCCCTGCTGGAGAGCAAGACAACAAGCAATATGAATGGTGGTAGAACTTCATATACAGCAGAAAAATAGTTTGCAATTAAGCACAACATTTATTTGGTTATTTGGCAGCACTCTCGCTATGCTCTTGGAATTATATGAAACAGAATCTCAAAGCATTTACACAATGTTAAGCATAAGGCACATCCCTCCGAGGAAATATTATCATTTAAACTTCTTTTGAGTAGACTCTGCTTCCCGCTGAGAGGCTGATGCTTCGTGGCATCAGCTCGCGCACAAAGCTGTTTGGAGGATTAAATGGTTCTGTAGGTTAATATACTGGCTGTTCAATCCTTTATATCTCAGTTTCAATGTATGCCAGGATGACAGGAGACTCTATTCTACATGTAAAGGAAGTGTGGCTACAGTGCTGCATTACACTTACATAATATCCAGCATTATTATATCAATGTGAAAGAAGAAAAACTGGTACGCCACGTAGATGTGACAGAATGTGTTAGTGATTTTGAAATGTGGAAAAGGCATGGCAGTTGTCAGAAATAATCAAATCTGAGAAATGTCTCTCTCAGACAAGTCTGCAGATAGATACACATGTAGTGAAGACATCAACTGCAGTATATTTGACTGGTATGAAAATGTTTGGGTGTAAGTGTCATGTATTAAGGTTTATACATAAAGATGCCAAATTAAGGAGTTCAGCATATGCCCTTACAGCATAGAGTATTCAGTGGGGGGACACTAATGTAGTCTATTACTTTGTTGTACATGCACACTTAAAAGAATTGTTAAGTCCCAGCATATACCATCCTGTTATAACATCAGCATTGTAATAGCAGCACACAGGGCCGGCCTTAGGGGTGTGCGAGCAGTGCGGCCGCACAGGGCGCCATGGCAACAAGGGCGCCGTGCGGCCGACACAGCTCGTCCTGGGGGCGGCTTCTCTCCCCCTCACCGCTGGGCGCTGGTCATCCGATATGACAGCGCTCCCTCGTCCGCCCCCCCTTTCGGGGGGGGGCGCAGGAGGGAGCGCTGCCTGCTGTCAGGATGGCGGAGCGGTGAGGGGGAGAGAAGCCGTGCCCGCAGCTGTCAGGATGGCCGAGCAGGTAGGAGATCGGAGCCGCTGTCATCCTGTCAGTTTCAGGATGACAGCGGCTCTGTGCGTGGCTGAGCGGAGGATCGGTAAATATCATTGATATTTACCGGTCCTCCGTGTGAGAAGGACAAACACCGGAGCGATCGTCTGATCACTCCAGTGTTTGTAAATAACTGGGGACACATAGTGCTATGTGTCCCCAGTTATGAATGAGCAGGCTGTGATTTACATCGCAGCCTGTTCATTCAAGATTTCACCAATGGGGAGAAGCACTCAGTACACAGGCTCCTCCCCATTCAGAAACTATTGATAGTAAGTATGAATGGGAGGAGCCTCTGTACTGAGTGCTTCCCATTCATTGAGTGCTGAGGCTGCTGAAAAAGAAATTGAGGATTTCCCAAAGCCCCCCCAACAGTAAAAAATAAATAAGGGCGTCTTTAGACGATCAGTGATCAGCAATCACTGATAACACTAAACTGATGAGCGGTAAAAGCTTTTAAAGCATCACCTATGGTCAATTTTGGGCATGGTAATTTTTTGCGATTTTGCGGGTGCGCGCAATTTTAAAGCATGACATGTTTGGTGTCTATTTACCCGAAGTGACCCCGTCTTTTTATATGTTACCAAAAATATGGGTGATAAATGGGTGTGGTTACTGAGGGTGTGGCCACTAAAGGGTGTGGCCACTGAGGGGTGTGGTCACTGAGGGGCGCTGTAAAGCTTTCTCGCACAGGGCGCCTAAAGGCCTAAGGCCGGCCCTGCCAGCACATACTAGAGTTGTTTCTGAAAATGCAATCAAGCCTGCTTGAAGAAATCTCTTTTATGTAGTTAGTGCTGCCTATTACTTTCAACAAAGTCCTGGGTTCCCAATGTGCTTGCATACCTTACCCTGCTGCTTCATATGATCCAATCTCAATTTCACAAGACTACATATCCCATTATGCATTTCTCCCAGCAACCAATGATAATGTTACATTATTTAGAAATTGAGTTGTAATTCAGAAGGCAGGCTATATGAGTTGTGACACACGGAAGCCCATATTAACAGGACTTAGAGAAATTGTGTCTGCACTGAGGAAGTACATCCTATGGGCATCTCGAATAAGTGAGTTTACAAACTTCTAGATGGATATGAATCTCACCATAAAGTGTTCAGCAGAGGAAGAGGCCTAGCTTCCATAACGATGATAACGATGAACACGATACAACTATAGGTGTAGGTGCCTCAACACTTTTCGCTGATAACAGCTTCCTCAGGAGGATTTAACAGCATACTGTGATGTAAAAAGAAAGTAGAAATGGCAATAAATGACAAGCTTAGCCTTCAAATACACATAATAATTCCCATTGATATCAGCTTACTGTGAACCAGCATATAGTTGTTGGAAAAGAATAATGCACAAGGACATCAGCAACAGCCTAATGGGGGAGCTGATGTCTGGGTGCATTATTATTTTCCAATCAGCTATATGCTGGTTAACAGTAAGCTGATATCAATGGGAGTTATTATGTGTATTTGAATGCTAAGCTTGTTATTTATTGTCATTTGTACTTTTGTTTTTTACATCACGGTATGCTGTTATATCCTCCTGAGGAAGCTGTTATCAGTGAAACGCGTTGAGGAACCTGATTGAACCTAATTGGAAACATGTTGAGGAAAGGGATTTAGCAATCACAGGAATTGCTGCATCATTCCCCAGCACTGCTAACCTGACAGAGGGGCATCATCGACTGCCTACAAATCACCTGGCCAGCCACCTGCCCAACCTGCATACATGCCTATTTGAGTGCTTTCATACTGCCCTGATGCTAGCCAATTTCTACCAAACACTTGCTTGAACAAAGCTCTGAAGAAAAATAACATACTATACTATTATACTTTTGTGCTACTGGCCAGTATGTACGAAGTTGAGGATTTACACTATACCATAGCTTTTAGATCTGTGGCTGCTACTTCCATTGCTCAATTAAGGCCTATCACTACTGGATAGAAAAAAAATCAGATTTCACATCCAAAGCTACCAAAGTTGTTATGATTCAGATTGGAGTGTTGTATTAAAGTCAAACAATAGTGTAGGAAATAAAACAAAACTATTACAAGAGCAAAATATGTCAGAATGCAATAGGGGTAATTTATCAAAACGGGAGCAGACAAAATCTGGAGCAGCTGTGCATGGCAACCAATCAGATTCTCTCTTCAGTTTGTTCAGTTAAGATTTGAAAATGAAAGAGGGAGGCTGATTAGTTGCCATGTATGTCTGCTCCAGTTTTGATAAATTATCTTCAGTGTCTCTCATGTTGTATGTGAGTACCATACTGTTCCATAACACCAGACGAAGTTTTAAGGCATCTCCCAAGCATTTAGTTTAAAGGTTTGGTGTTTTTCCCATGTTGCCCTCGAAGAAGTAATAAAAAGAGGATGCGCTTCCCATTGTATAGCATTATTTATTTTGTTTCATTTTTAAAATGCTTCCCATTCCAGTGCCCAGCAACACATGCCCCTTGTTTTACAATGCCTTGCCTATTAGACTAGACAATGCCCATATGTCTCAAGATTCACTCCCCATAGACTTCACTGGGTTTTGTAATTAAAGTGACACTAAACTCAGGATTTAAATCTTAAAAATGCATTCAAGTACCTTAACTATTGACAACAATGTAGCTTATTTGTGTATCGTTCAGCTGTAGCTCCTCAATTCATCTCTGAATTGGTGCTGGCACCATCCTTCGTTCTGGAGGGTGGCTATGTTTGTTTCCCATGGTCCCTGTGTGTGTTGTAAAGTAGCCACCGATCCAAGATCACTACCGTGATAGACATAGTTACATAGTATTTGAGGTTGAATAAAGACATTAGTCCATCAAGTCCAACCTATTAGGTTGGACTTGATAACTTCAACCTATTAGACGATAACTTCAATGCAAATTAGTAGACTAAACGTGCAATTGTAGTCCATCCTGGGAGTGAGCTTGGAGCGGTGGCTTCTTTACAACACACACAGGGAACAAAAGATGCTGATGCTGTCTTCTGGGGGGAGAGGGGGGCTACTATTGCTCCCCATGGTCCCTGTGTGTGTTGTAAAGTATCCAACGCTCCAAGCTCACTCCTGTGATAGGCTACGATCTCACATTTAGTTAACCTACTTGTATTGAAGTTATAGTCTATCACAGGAGTGAGCTTGGAGTGGTGGCTACATTACAACACATACAGAGACCATGGGGAACAAAAGTAGCCACCCTCCAGAAGTAAGGACAGTGTCAGCATGAATTCAGACATGATTTGGGGATCTACAGCCAAACGATACACAAGTAAATTAAATCTTTGTTAATAGTTAAGGTACCTGAATGCATTTTTAAGATTTAAATCCTGAGTTTACTGTCGCTTTAATTACAAACCCCAGTGAAGTCTATGGGAAGGAAGGACAATGTCATCACAAATTCAAAGATGATTTGAGGATCTACAGCAGAGTGATACACAAATAAGCCACATTTTTGTTAATAGTAACGGTACTTGAATACATTTTTAAGATTTAACTGAGTTTAGTGTCAGTTTAAGTCTGCAATGTTTTAACTTTTGTTATGGATTTGATCCCTCCCCCCTCGCCCCGAAATGAACCATGACACATTCTCGCATCCCTATATGTATATCTCAAATCCTGTGGCAGGTAAGCCAGCTCCCATGTTCATGTATCAACTGTATATTTAGCTTTCTGTCTAGAAGTATCCTGTTAGTATGAATGCCTGTATGGATATTTGCCCATGTTACTGCTTTTTACTAAGTTTTAAAGAACTTTCATAGTTCTGTAAGCCTTTAAATCAGATCTATTTTCAGAATAAAAGCTGTGCATTTTAAAATGTACACAGTTAAAACAACCTAGAGCCATAAGCTTTCCTGCCTGTGCTGTAATCTCTGACAGAGATGATGTCATTTGTGTCATCCAATGTAGCAGTGAAGTTGTCATGAAAGCCACCCAACTAACACATTTGTCAGATTAATAAATGCAAATTCTTTACGTTCGGATCTGCATTTTCTCCTGCTAATCTGAAGGAGATGACAGGTGCTTAATGCAACAATTCTATTGCCATATTATATGATGAATAATAAAACTGGCAGTAAATTTAGTAAGGTGCAATAAATGAATTATTCATGAATTTCAAATATCTATATAGTTTTAATTACCAGTATCTAATGAATTTCAGATGCGCTCAAACAAATGATTTTTTTTCAAATGATTGTTCATTTTGCATAGGTGGATAGGAAAGGCTAAGAACTGTTGCAGAACATTTTTTTTTGAAGATAAGACATTCCCCTGTTTTTGGTGTCTCTGCACAGAACAGGCTGCTGAGAGAACAACAAACTGTTATCAAATAATAGGGCTCAGTTGATGTGTTCCACTTTAATTTGTAACCTGTATTGCATGAACAGCAGGTGGGATCTTATTAGTTGCTGTAGGAAACACCTCCACTGTCATCCATCTTTTATGTATGTCTTCTAATGTTATATTCATGAACGTTAACTCACTGTTTCCAAAATAGTAGAACTGGTACCCTAATGCCTAATAGGGATGACTGAATTTTCTGTTCATAAACATTTTTGCGAATCTTTCTGAAAGTTCTACATTTGTGAACTTTGTGGCAAATCATGTTATTCAATTCTGGCCATTTGTAGGGCTCTTACACAATCAATTGTCAAATAAAATGCATGGTAAGCCAAATACTACCATAGGAACATTTATCAAGGTCAAAAATTTAAAGGAGAACTATGAGGTGAGTGCTTTTCACTCACCTCATAGTTCTAGCCGACCTGTGACAATGAGACTGTCACAGGTCGGCTCAGTAGATGGGGAATTGTCGGGATCCGCTTCAGTTGCGGCATCTCAGTATACCGCGAGCTGTAGCTCGCGGTATTCTGAGCTTAGGGTGACGGGAGGATGCTAGTTTTTGTCCTCCCGTTAGCCTAAGGCGAACTATTGGGAAAAGCCCTAACCTGGTAGTTCTCCTTTAAATAAAGAAATAATAATAATTATAATGATAATAACAAAAACAGCAGCTTTCCCTCCACAGAATTGTCATCTCTCCCTAACAAATCCAACACACATTAGCAATATGGCTACTGTTAACCCACCTTTATATAGAAAGGAGGCTGGGTTATTATAAGTTCTTTAAATTATTGGTTCCTGTGAATTAGCTGACTGGAGTCAAAGGCTATGGACCGCTTTATACGTTGTTTCTTATTTATGATCAGGCCAATGGTTCGTAATTCAAACTCAAGTCTCATCCCTAGTACTTTTTCTGGTTGGCAAATTTGCTTTCTGTTTTTATGAGTTAGACTTGCTACTGGTAACAGCTATATATACATATATATATATAGAGTGCTGGACAAACCATTCTATATGTTGCAGTTTGGCGCTACTGAAGGCTCCTTCCCCTTCCTGATATCGGTCATGGTTGTAAAAAACTCAAAGCAACATGCTATCCATGATCAAATTGTAGCACTCACCCCTAAAGGAGCTGCTGTTTTTGTTTTTTTTTGTTCCTAGCATGGGCCAATTTTCAGCTGTCCGGACTTGGCTTTGGAACTGTTACTGCCTCAGGTAGCAGGTCTGGGAGGCAAAGGGTCTCTTCTTTATCTACATCCTCTTCAGGCAAAGCCTGGGAGACAAAATACCTACATTTTAGTAGCAGCCTCTCCAGGCAATGCCTGGGGGCAAAGGACATCCTTTTAAGCTACATTTACTCAAGATAAATCAACATCATGTGCATAAAATAGTCAGCACTAACAAGGTATGATAACTGTCTTCAAAAAAATTTGGCTTTCTTCGAGGAAGGCAGAAGACCACATCCGGCAGGGAAATCTTCAAATCCATGCAAAGCAAACATAAAGGACAGCGCCTTCACCTTGTGAATAATATAAAATGTATTTAATAAAAAGGTTAAAACTACTCACAAATGGAGTTGATCTTGGAACATGATCATGGATTAAGCATGGGTTACCATAACAAAACTGACATGTTTCTGGGTCGTACTCTGATGAAGGGTAAACCCCATAAATGCACCAGTTTTGTTATGGTAACCAGCAGGTATACACCTGCTGCCAGTATATTGGTTCTGCGCTTTCCTTTTTGTTTGTCTCTCCAGACAAAGCCTGGAAAGAAAAGTACCCTTCCAGAAGGGCTAACCAAAATGTTATAGTGATTGGCCAAAGTGAAGTCTGTAGTAAACAATGTCCTTGCTTAGGAGAAAGCTAGTGAATCCAGATGACAGTAACAATCAGAGCTCAGGCTGGCTACATTTGGAATAGGGGTACTCTAGCCTATGGCAAAGTCCCTACACAATCTTGATAGGCAGCTGAGTGAATGACTGAGTGGAAATGAAGTAAGCCGAACACCGTTCGGCTATTCACTTCAGCCCTGTATGGCTGATTTCACCTGTACATCAGCTGAAATCAACCGGACATTGGCTGGCTTTGGCTCCCTTCAGTTCAGCTGAACATGTTCAGTAGACCGTTCTCCTCGCTTCGGCTGTGACTTCAGCTCAGCCGTGCATATGCATTGCACTAGGCTGAGCTCTTTGGCTGCCTTCGGCTGCTATACAGGCTATTGTGAATATCCCGTACAGTAGCCCTTTGGTTGGGCTGAACTGAAGGACTTTGTCGGCTGAAGTGAGCTGAAGGGTTAGCCAGCTATGGCTATATCCTTCGGCTCCTTAGGCCTGGTTCACACCTGGGCATTTTACAGCGTGTTCCTACTCCCTGTAAAACGCTCAACATGTGAAAACCAATGATTGTCTATGGGCATGGTTCCCACCTGGGGGTATAACAGTGCGTAGGAACGTGCTGCAAAACGCCCTACGCCCAAAGAAGTACAGGAGCTTCTTTGGGGCGTTTTACGACGCGTTGCCATTGGTATTCCCGAGTGTGGATCGGGGTTAACAAAGCGGTAACCCCGAGCCACACTCGGGAATAGAGCGTACAGGTCTTACCTTGTCCGTGATCAACGCTGTGTCTTAGGCGGCTGCCGACTTCTGGGTTCCGTTCTTGCGGCGGGAGGTTTAAAAGTGAAACTTATTTTAAAAAATTATTTTTTTTTAAAATAGAGAAAATAAAGGAAAAACAAAACAAACAAAAAAAACTAGCTGAAAAACGAGCATAAAAAATGCTCAGGTGTGTACCCAGCCTAAGTGAATAACCCTCTAAATGTCTGAGAGGGAGGAGCTTGATGTGTGTCACATAAAAGTTGTCTGCTTGAAAAGTGTGATAAGTAAGATATTTAGGAGGGAGGTGTTTTCCTCTGTTGAATTCTCTTGCACTGGAGGGTCAGAGGGGTGGAGATGGTTCTGCAGAATTACTATTATAATCTAAACAGCATTTGGATATACAATATAAAGACAAGTTTGTGGACACCTAACAATCACCCTATATGAGCTTGTCAGGCATCCCATTCCAAAATCCAGTGTATTTATATGGAGTTGCCCCCTCTCTCTCTTTAGTCTATTCAAAAAAGAATTTATGAGGTCAAAACCTGGCATTGACTTCTGCATAGCTGGATTCAGTATCTAAAAGGCCTTCCCAAAGTAAACCCAGCTCTGTGTGAAAGCCAATTAGGCTACTAGTATGAATATCGATTGTGAAAGTAATCCAGTTCACTTAAAATAACTGATGCAAATCTGCATGCAGGGAGAACAATCTTTAGAGAAATCAAGCCCATAACCCTAGCACTTCAAGAAAGGATTGCTCATCACTTTGCCTGCATGCTGCTTCAACTGTGTGTGGATACCTATGAGTTCAGTCATTGACCAGATTTTTTTTATACCAAAGGCTTTGCACCTGGGCACCCTTGTCCACCAGCTAGCTACTGCACTAGGTACACTGAGATGTTTCCAGTTCAAACAGGGGTAATCAAATTTTCATGGCACAGGGCAATAGCTGAAAATTTAAGGTGATCACTGCTAGCAATTCACAATAGCAAGAGATATTAGAAGCCATACGGTGATTTAGCCCACCACCTTTTATCAATAGCTGAAATAATCTTATAGCTATAGTGTGCTCCCAGCACCTACCCATTTGCTAAGCTCCAGGAACAAAATAAATTCCTCTATAGCCACAGATAATTTAAATTCACTTTTGTGCACTAAATGCCTTTACAAATCCAGATATTATTGTAAAAAACTGTGGGAGAGATCTGGTATGTTCTCCTCCTACAGACTGCCTACAGAAAACCACAGGGGTAGATACAAGATCACCCTGCACATGAGGAGAATGCAGCAGTTATTGGTCTGTTCTATAAGAAGCTCCTACAAAGAGGCAGAGTGCATGAGTTGTTTCATGCTGGATTAATACACAGATCTGGATGAAAATCAGAAAGGACACCAAGAATCGAAAAAGAATACCTAGGTCTGTTGTATTTAGATAATATGTTTGGCTCCCATTTCTGCTGTAAGTTATTTTCACCTGAAAGAAAGTTTTAATGTGATTTTAAAATTTCACATAGTTACCATTTCATTTTTTTAATGATTACTGATGTGATTAAAACAATTGAACACAAAAGGGTTTATTGTTTATTGGGAGAGAGAAACAGTATGACACCCTCACTATACAAACCTATACTATATGTTCTAATGTTTGTGGACATCAGACCTAGTGAGGCTTTCCACAAGGCTTGGGACTTTGTCTGAGGGCATTTATGCCCATTAAGTCAAAAGAGCACTTGTGAGGTCAGGTTTAAGGATTAAGGTCTGGACTCTGTACAGGTCACCTTACTTCCCACCTCACCAAACTCATCAAACCATGAATTTATGGTGTTGGCTTTGTTCACAGGGGCACAGTCTTTCGGGAATAGAAAAGGACTACCCTAAATTGTTGCCAGAACTTTGGAAACACATAATTGTCTAATATGTCTTTGTATGCTGTAGCATTAACATCACCCATCACTGGAAACACCTGATTTCAATTATTGAAAGGGGGACACATAATTTTGGCTATATTCTCAATGTGCGATAGGCAGGTATGCACAAAAAAAGATGCTCCAAATTTTTAAGACCTTTTGCAACTCCAGGTTATTCCTGGTGTAGTAGCAGACAACAGCAACCTTTGCAGGCAGGTAGAAATACTGATGATTGTTTTAACTTTTTGGAACTCTGAAACACCGATTGACTCAATGTAGAGAAGTGAAGGGTCAAGAGTAATGTTCATGCCCTGCTGCTTGGCCAAAGACTATTGCTTGTATTGGAGTAAGTCATCTGAGGACACCAAATACATCCCTGCTCATTGTTTTTTAGAAGATACCAGCTTGATTTAAATGCACACATTAATGTAATAACTCCCATAATTATAATTCCCTGCAAGTAGTGCAGTTATTTGGTTCAGTTAAGCTACACATCCCCTAGGTATATCAACCCTCACCATTACCTAGAGATTTACAGTATTTATGCACACAAGTGTCTTTCATCACAGACAGTCACATTACTATGAGCCAGGAAAAATCTTCATAAAACAAACTTCCAGCTGCTTTTGTGCACCTTTTGTACTTATCAAAGAGGATCAATAATGCAAGCCCATTCTGGCACCATACTATGCTGGCTCCATAGTATGCAGATTTTGTTTTGTAATTTTATCGCAAGCCAAAGTGGTTTTTGAACATAAACACTTTTTTAGAGTTTACTTGTTTTTCTTAACTGTGACAGATTTTAAATAAGAGGTTTCCGGTGAAAAGAGATCAGAGGGATGATTCATTCGGCGAGACACTGCAGACCTGACAGATGACAATTAATCTGTAGTCGTTATTTGCTTAGCCCAATCTGCAGCCTGGTGAAACCCTCTTCAAGTGTCAAAAGGAACATAATTTAGCAACATATTGTAAAGATTGTTTATTGCCCATGGGCTCCATGGTGCATTTGTAATAACTGTGAACGTCTCTCTAGAGAGCTACCCAAATGTTATCCTCCATAAAACGGCTTATAGTCCAGTTAATGTGAAAATATAAACAACATTTATCCATTTAGTAGATAAGGAACAGAATTTCTAAAACAAAACAATAGTGGGTTAGACATTAACTTTTTTTATTAATTGTCATACTGAACTGGATTTAGCTTAAAATACTTGCCAAATATTTTTAGGATTTCCTATTCAGTGTTGAATTTAAATTACACTCCAGAGATTTTAAAGATGAACTCAAAGCTGATATAAGAAATACGAAAATAATGCAATTATATATTTATTAAACATAAGGTAATGCATGTATACATGCGTCTAGTGCAAGAACCTGAATGTGACTTGGCTATAGACATCTATAGCACATGTGCTGACAAGGAGCATTCTGAAATGCTCCTTGCTTGCATGTGAAGCAGGAGAACTATTCCAAAATACACCCATTTCAAGGTTAATGCTGGCTCTTACACATAGAAAGTTTGATATAAAAAGTCAGAAATTGGAAAATTGAAAGAAAAATAAAGTGGAAATAAATCTTGTCCCTTTCCTTTATTTTATCCCCCCCTTGGAAGACATACATATTTTTAAAAAGTATATATATATATCTTTTCTTAACTGTCTGTGCTCTGGTTGCGTGACATGGGTTCTCTTCATCTTCTTCTTCCTATAGCGGTGGGTAGGTCCAAAATGCCCCAGGGATCATTCTCTGCAGCATTCACCTGTAAGCCTAGGCTGGGGTGATGATTTTCCCACAGGGAATGGGTCTATGATGGCCTGAGAATAAAGCAGGGAGTGGGTTGATTGATACTGGCCATCATCCAACCCAGAAAATGAGTGGTGCTGGACCTTGGTGAGGAATATCTGAAGGGGATAGTGGTGGAAAGGTGGTATGTACTATAGTGAGAGCTACTTTTTATTTGTAAACAATTGGCAATTTATATAATTTTTTTTTAAATAGAATATGAAGTTCTGCTTAAAGCTACAGGATACATAGACAGAACTGCACACAAACTTTTTTTTCCGCCTTTCTCTGCGAAAGTACTGTGCTTAGTACAGCAGATATTTTCAAACATATCAGAAGATCTCAACTTTCAATAGCAGGTACTTCAGAAGCTCAATAGCATTTCTTATCTTTATGATCTAAGCCCCTTCATATTGCAGTCACAAGTGATATTTGAACCTGTTTTATCACTTGAAAACATAGGCACATGTATGGTCACTCAAGTTCCATGGAAAAAACGCTATTCGTAAATTTGTTTGACTGAAAGAAATGGTAACACTATTCTACAAGGCTAACCAAAGGGTTATAAGTAATAATACGTATCTTCACTAATATTATGAGATCTGTCCTTTTTTGGATTGACGGTGAGAGGTGTTACCTACATGCTTAGAACCATGAGAGAATGTTCATATATCTATTGACCTTTGCAATGATGATCCAGTCCATTGCAAGAAACAGTTGACCAGGAATGATTTTGGAACCAAATTGATATTTTTTAAACCATGATCGGGACTTCCAGTGCTCTCTATAAACATAAACATGCATGTTCATCCAATGTAGTATTTGTACAATGATTATTAATCTTTTGGCAATCAGTGCATGCACAGTCAGCTGCCTCTTGATATACTGCTTGTATACTGTATATGAAGAAGCAAACAGAAAAG
Source organism: Nanorana parkeri (assembly GCF_000935625.1). Classification (NCBI taxonomy): domain Eukaryota; kingdom Metazoa; phylum Chordata; class Amphibia; order Anura; family Dicroglossidae; genus Nanorana; species Nanorana parkeri. The sequence goes on from NW_017307691.1 coordinate 264,383, forward strand.
CCCAAGACAGTAAGTGGTTTTTATTAGAAGTCATATGTGTCTTGGGGGCTTAGAGGGTCCTCGTTATCAGGGCCTTAAAAGGACTCATATGCTGAATTGATACACCTGAAATGATTCAGGAATAGTATTTTCTGTATGATAGATCAAAATTGTTTCCATATGTCAGCTAAGCAGCCAGATCTATCAGTCATGTGTGTGTTTATTTGAAAACCACTGATGAAGAAGGAACTCTTTGACTCCCCAAAATGTGCTTGCTTTTTTTTACTGAATGTGACTATGAGTAAGAAACATTTCTTGGATTTATACAACCTGCCTGGAGCTTATCTTCTTGCTCTTTTAGTCAATCCAAGATATGACCCTACCCACGGTTCTTACTCTCTACAGAGCAGTCTCTTCTATAACAGATTTAATACACAACCAGAACAGGTATTAGAATAAACAGTGATAAGGAACTAGCCAGAATGGTGACAAAAAAATGGCTGTGGCTTAATTGTTTAAGAGCTATGGCTTAAAAGGGGGATTTATGAATGCACACAGCAAGAAAGGAGATGCTAAGCAGATATAGGAGTGGTGCAGTATACTTTGCAAATAAGAACAGAGGGAAGGAATCACTTCCGGTTTTTTATTAAGTACTGTTATGCAGTGTCAATGCAGATATTATAACACCAAGCATACAGGACAAGAGAAGCACTATTGAGTCAAGCCCATCCATACAGAAAAAAGAAGCAATACTGAGAAATAAATCCAGCATACAGAAAAAGAAAAGTGCTTCTGTGCAGAGTTCATCCATATAGAATTAGAACAGATACTGAGAATTACACCCAAATATAAGACATAATACAGGGAAATTATATACAAAGAACAAAAACCGAGAATTATATTCAGCACATATTACAAAAGAAGTTGTAATGTATAATGTCCATATGTAAATGTTGTCAGACTTTAAGCTGGCATTACACCTGTAGAATTTCTTTCAGGGGGGTGATTAAATATTTAAAATAACTACTTGTCCAAGGACTAAAGCGGGGGCCCAATCTATTTGTCCCTCATGACAATCTACTTGTCGTGATACAAAAATATTTTTAACCGAAACGTCATTTAACTGTGCTAAGAAGCCCTTCTCATTACGAGCAAAATTCAAAATCCATAAAGTGGGGCTGTGCTGGAGGGCAGTATGGGGTACAGATAGTACACCCGTACTGGCAGAGGAGAAGGGCAATTTGCCGAAAGGTAATTATAGCGGGGGGAAGATTTGAGTGGGTAATTCCATTTTCCCATATTACTTGGGAAAGTGAACTTACCCTTTAATGCACATTGTGTGTGTCAGAGACTGCTGCTGCCCAGCTACCACAAAATGGTACACTGTGGAATGGGGGCAGCACTCAGCGCACACACACACACACAATGACACAATGGACGATTTGTAAATCTTGCAGTGTGACATGGTAAGAGGGGTAAAAAGCAGGATGACTTCCTGGATTTCAGGGTAAGCTGACATTGTCTGCATGGCTGAAACACTTCTATAGCAAATTGCCAGATTATGTTATCATTATTATTATTATACATGATTTACATAGCTCCAACAGTTTGCACAGTGCTTTACAATACGAGGAAGACATTGCAATCACAATACAAATCAAGACAAGATGGTAAGGAGGGCCCTACCCATGAGGGCTTGCAATCTAAAACATCATGCACTTTGGCGTGAAGGGAGTACAAATATCGCAACCAGTGCCTCTGGTCATTGGATATTTCTCTCAGCCAGATAAATATCTAGCCAGCAAGAACATCTGTGCTTTACACTCGTTCCCCAGTGTTAATTTTGAGTTGATACATGTCTTTCAGTGTTGGTAAGCCCCATTCCCTACAGCAGTGCAGTAGGGGTGACCAAACATGCCTTGTTCCGACTCAAAGCCCTAATAGTGGCAGAAGTCCTATGTTCAGTTTAGTTATACCACTGCACAACCATACACACATGCACAGCAATAGGATGTAGGATGATGGGCTGAACAATCTGCCATGACATGCATAACAAAGTTATATTCTACCTTTGAAGGATAGACAGTTTGAAGGGATTATATTTTACTTTGAGGTGATAGTAGCATTTTCTTTTCAGTTTTCATCGATCGATCTCAACTCCTGTAATAGACATGTGCTTTAAGCTAAAAAAAAACCATAGAGCTGGTCTCAACTGCTGCAGGCAGTGGGTCATTAACTCATAATGTGAAACCAGAGAAGCCAAAAAAACTCTGATCGAGCAGATGATCAGTCACCTTGATACCACATGGCCTGTGGCTAATTATGAAACATTTACAGAAAGCAAG